>NC_000069.6:117360227-117620227 GCF_000001635.26 Mus musculus
GCTGGAACCAGCGCGCTGCATGCAGCGCCCCCGCCTTTTCCCCGCCCCTCTTTGCAGTAACCCCGCGGATCCCCGAGCCCGAGCCCGCAGGTCTTCTTCAGCCTGGCTTTAGTCCGTGTTTTGCGGGCAAGGGATAGCAGCTCCCTCTCCAAGCTGTTGCTGAGATGGCTTCCCCTCCCTGCCACTCTCCCTGGGCTCTCTCTCCACCGCCCAAGCCGTGAGGCTCCTCTGCTGGCTGGTTGAGCTTGACGTCAAAAATAGGGAAGAGTGGGGGGAAGCACTCCTGGTTTCTGTAGAAGCAAGGCTGAGGAGCCAAGTCACCTGGTCTCACAAGGTCCCCTACCTGGGGTTCCTCTTGCCTTCCTAGAAAACAGAAGCCTGTTTTCTAATGGTAGCACCGTTATCCGCCCTATCCATAGCAAAAGAGACCTCCTACCTGTGCAAAATTAAAACTCGGACTTCATAAGGACAAGTAGGCCACAGAAGGAATTCACTGGGAGCTGGCTGCTACCCAAGCGTGACAGCCCTGCCTGCTGATCTCTAGGGAGGTAACTCCCAGGGAAGCACCTAGAAAAAGCTCCAATCAGCTGGGGAACAGAGTGAAAATTTCCTGCATCTGAAGAGAAAGGGTAAATGGGGCATCATCGCTGGCCCCAAAGCTCAGGAAATATTCTAACCACATTCTTATTCCCTAGTGCACTGTGGGAATCACAGCCGTAACTATGGAAGCATGACTCCAAACACTGGAGTCTAAGCCCAAGCCCTGGTTGTCAGGGTCCGTGGTTGCTCTCACATTTATGATTCTTTTCGCAAACCATCAGTGTCAAGTGCTACAGCAGAAGCACTCAAGGGACACAAAGCAACACATGGGGATATCACCCACTTCTGTCCCTATCTGTTCTAGGTCATTTCTTGCTCTTCCAAAGTTTCCCTGTCAATCACACGACTTTGAATCCCCAGCCTACTTTTCAGCTGGCTTTTTCCATTGCTGCTCCAGTGGGGTTTTGGCAAGCTAGATGCCATATTCATAACATTCACATTTTACTACCCATGCGGCATCTTGCCTCTACTCCTTCTGCCAAGATTAGGTTTCAGAGTCCTGCAGTGCAATTGCTCATGTACCATACTATTCAGTGAAACTCTACCCCAGGTAAATAAGATGTTTATCTGAACAGCTAAATACAGTAGAATAAAACCACAACACGTGACCTTGGGACCATGGCTTAAGTCCCCCCACCTTCCAAACCTAGTGTGTCCTTCTTAGCTGGTCTTGGTTCCATACATATCTTCTCCTAACTTCTCAAAAGCCACACAACCATCTAGCTTTATCTTACTCAGAGAATAGAAGCTATAGAAAAAGACTATATTATCCCATATTATTATTCAAAACAGAGTACTCACCCTCCCTCCCCCCCCCCCCCCACCGCGGGTCACTACCATGTCTTGTTTTGATTGGCAGGAAAAAAAAAAGAGTCCTTACAAATTTTAAGCCATGCCTTACCCCTCACACAGTAGCCCAAAGGTACTTCTGAAAAGCAATTACTGATTTCATTTCTCTGGTTAACCCTTCTAGAAGCTTCCCACTATGTGTAACCCTCACCCCCACCCCCACCTCTTTATTTTACCTGGAATCCTGATGGACATTCTACCTGATGAACTGCACTAGTTTTTCTGATTCTGATGGTGAGGGGACCCAAAACCTTTGTACTTACTATGTCTCTCTGTTGATGAACGCAGTTCTATCAACATTGCACAGTTAATCACTAACATACTTCATGACTCTGCTCAAAATTTAGAAACTCTGTCAAATTTTTCTTGACATACTAAGTAATGGTCACAAATCAAATCTTCAGTTCCCTCCTCTACCTCCTCTGCCTCCTTCTTCTTTTCTTCTTCCTCTTTCCTCCCCCTCCCCTTTCTCCTTCCTTATCCCCCTACTTCTCCTTCTCCTCCTCTCCCTCTTCCCCACTTCCTTTCCCCCTCCTCCCTTCCTCCTCTTCTCCCTCTCTCCTCTTCCTCCTCCTCCCATTTTAAAGGTTTATCCTTTTACTTATATGAGTGCTTTGTCTGTATATATGCTACATACCACACAATGTTATTGGACCCTATATAGATAGTTGTAAGCTACCATGTGATTGCTGAGAAACTGAACTTAGGCTCTCTAGAAGAGCAGAGCAGGCAATGCTTTGAACTGCTTAGCCATCTCTCCAGCCTCTTCTTTTTTCTTTTACAGTATGTTATTTCATTTTTAGAATGCATCATTATTTTAATAGTTTACCAAATATTTCACCCATCTGAAGTTTTTATTTTCAGATAAGGAAACTGAATTGATGAGTTGAGTTAAAGTGTCCTTTCCCACTATTCATGGAGAGCCAATCTCCTCCCATCACTTCCTGCTGTCTGGAACTACCATGCTTCCAAAGCTATATGATGAGTTCTGATGAAGACATTCTCTTTTTGAAAAGGGAATATGTCCTCACATAGTCTGTTCAAGTGCTTCAAGTACTGCTGAATGAAAATTAAATAAACTTGATAAATCGAAGAGAGATAACTACCACACAAACACTCCCAGGAGAATACTTGGCTATGGGCACCCGAAACCAACTTAGAAACAACTTTCTTCTTTGATAGCTGAGAAAGCTGACAGATTGAATAATGATGTCAAGTGTATTTTGGGGCATTTTTTTCCAGGTTATTGGTGCTGTGAAATATTCTGTCTTGAAATGTCAGACAGCTGCTTTTTCAGTGGGTGCCCTTTTTCAATGGAACAAGATTTCCATTGAAAACATCCACACTCTGGGAAGCATATTAAACTGCTTCTTCACTGCAGTTAGCATCCATGTCCTTTCTTGTCCCAGATGTGAATTGTTTACATGGTGACAATGGGTAGAGCGTAGTTCTTAGTTTAAGAATACCTCTTGGTGGCCTCAACGTTGTAGGTGGTTTGTAAAATCTTTTTTTTTTCTACTAAGTTCTATATAGCTGGCCCTAAATTTGTGCTAGTTTGCAGTGAAGTGTTGAGAAACATGGGCACAGATATTGACTATCTTTTTCTTCATTGCTACATTATGCAAAATTTCCCATGTACCTTACAGGAGAGCACTGAAAAGAAGCTAATTAAAGTATTAAATGGCCACATCTGTCAGTCTAAACACTCCATCATTCTTAATTTTTGTCTCTCATACTTAGTCTCTAAATCTTTTGACTTTCCAATAAATGTTGGTCCTTTTCTATTATTTTTGCTATAAACATGAATTGAAACATAGTTTCTGAAAAAATGACAGACAGAACCAGCTGGCATACCAACATGGATCTGGGAAAGTTTTTGAGACTCCACCCCTAGATAAAATGTTACAGTAGATCAATGGCTGCTGAGAGAGGGTAAGATATATATATATATATATATATATATATATATATATATATATATATATGTATGTATGTATTACATATATACATATATGTGTATATATGCTATATATTATATGTATTGTATATATGCCATATATTATATATGTACTACAACATAAGTTATGAGTGAAAGTACTGAGTATATGTATGTTTGTATGTGTAACAAGAATAAAGAGAGTATGTGTTTGAAAGAGACTGGGGACACAGGAAGAGTTGGAGAAGAGGAAGAGGAAAATAGATGTAAATTTATTTCTCATGTATGAAACGAACAAAAAAATACATTAAAATAAAAGTTGTTGGGAATTTTCACCTGAAGTCCAGCTCCAAATTCTTGCAACCTATTTTTGAAGTTCCGCCACTAGATTCCCCTGTCTCAGGCACCTATTGGTGCCTCTCTCTGTATGTGTGTCCCCACTTCAATAAGTTTTTTAAGCCCTGTATGCGCTATGATTATTTTGCTTTTATGAATCCCCATGTGTCATTCTCTCAGAAGTGAACTCAGATGCTATGCATATGAATTCTGTCCACTCTCTGCAGGATCTTGTTGTGCCCTGAGTCCACAGGAAACCTAGACGGACCCAAGAATGATTTCAAAGTCCACTGTAACTTGAAAAAGAGTCTTTTATTATTACAAGTTGGAACTCAAATCACCTGCCTCGCACTCACTGTGTGAATGCTGGCAGTTGACCTTGAGTCCAGAAAACACCGGACAGTATAGTTAGGAATCCCGTGAATGTTCACAGAAAAGGGGAGTAGAGGGCTGTAATCATTTGGTGGAATGGTACTGAAGTGGGAAAGGGGCGTTAATGGGTGTCTGTTCAGGGACTAATTTTATGGCAGTCATAACTGTCTGTGACCTGACCTCTGATCTCCCTTGAGCTTGTTATTTCTCTAAGGTCTCAAGGAGAGGCACCTGAAGAGTACTTCTGCTTTTCAGGAGGAGGATTGGCTTTTGGAAACACAAAGGTGGGGAGGATGTCTAGTGCTGTCTCCTCAAAATGTCCTCATTATGGGTAGTGTTATGGGTAGTGCCATTCTAACACTAGGGGAGGGAGAGGATGAAGGCTTGCTCCCTGCAGGAGGATGAAGCACAGAAACCAGTTTTCTGCATATTGTGCTTGCCTCAGGCTGGAGGGAGGACAGGAGCTTTAATGGGGGAAGGGGATGCAGAGGCAAACTGTCTATGCACAACACCAAAGTCTCTCTAGTATTAGTAATTGGGGGGGGTTACAACACTCTCAGTGACCTCTCTCTCCAAACACCATTCCCCTCCTCAATTGTACAATCTAGAACTTTTTTTTTTTTTTTAATTTTTCGAGACAGGGTTTCTCTGTATAGCCCTGGCTGTCCTGAAACTCACTTTGTAGACCAGACTGGCCTCGAACTCAGAAATCCGCCTGCCTCTGCCTCCCAAGTGCTGGGATCAAAGGTGTGCGCCACCACCGCCCGGCTAGAACTTCATTATGAACAATTTTGTTTTAGCATATATATTCTGATACTTCTAATTAAAAAAAATTATTAGAAAAAATATCAATGGTATTTTTCTTCTACCCAACTCTTCTTTTTCATTCCTTCTCTCACGATTTTTATTTGTCACTGTCTTAGTCAGGATTTCTATTCCTGCACAACATTATGACTAAGAAGCAAGTTGGGGAGGAAAGGGTTTATTCAGCTTACACTTCGCACACTGCTGTTGATCACCAAAGGAAGTCAGGCCTGGAACTCACAGAGGCCAGGAAGCAGGAGCTGATGCAGAGGCCATGGAGGGATGGATGTTGTTTACTGGCTTGCTTCCTCTGGCCTGCTCTGCTTGCTTTCTTATAGAACCCAAGACTACCACCCCAGGGATGGTACCACCCACAAGGAGCCTTTCCCCCTTGATCACTAATTGAGAAAATGCCTTACATTTGGATCTCATGGAGGCATTTCCTTGACTGAAGCTCCTTTCTCTGTGATAACTCCAGCTGTGTCAAGTTGACACAAAACTAGCCAATACAGTCACCATCTCCATGATGTTGTAAGTGCTACTTATTTAATTTATTTCAATAATTTCCTTTTATGATAAATCTTGTATCTTTGCACCAGGAAATTTTTCTTAAGGTCTAGTAATGATTGGGCTGCTCCTTAGTGCAAATGTTTAAGAAGGGGTTGAGGATAAAACCCAGTGGGTAAACTGCTCAATGTTTAAGTCTGAGGAGTTGAGTTCAGATCTTCAGAACCAACAAAGAAGCTAAGCGTGGCAGCACACATTTGTAATCCCAGCCCTGGGAACGCAGAAATAAGCAGATTCCCAGTAGCTCAATGGCCATCCAGTGTAACTAGCCAATCAGTGAGTTGCAGGTTCACTGACAAGATCCTGTTTCAAAAAGTAGGATGAAAAGTGACAAAGTACTGTACTTATTATTGACCATTGGCCCCCACATACATGTGTATAGACAGTATGCATACCTTCATTCACATGGCATCCTGTCACATTACAAACAATCTGTAAGTTAGAAACAAAGAAAATGGGGCTAGAGAGATGGCTCAGTGCTTAAGAGCAGTGATTGCTCTTCTAGAGAGCTTGAGTTCAATTCTCAGAAACCACATGGTGACTCACAACCATCTGTAATGGGATCTGATGCCCTCTTGTGTTGTGTCTGAAGACAGCTACAAATCAAACTAAACCAACCAACCAACCAACCAACCAACCAACCAACCAAACCAGAAACAAACAAAACAATACAAAGAATCGATGAAACCAAGAGCTGGTTCTTTGAGGAAATCAAATCAACAAGATAGATAAACCCTTAGCCAAGCAAACCAAGAGACAGTATTCAAATAGACAAAATCAGAAATGAAAAGGGAGACGTAACAACTGACACAGGAAATTCAAAGAATCTTTAGGTCTCATTTCAAAAGACTGTACTCCACAAAATTGGAAAATCTTAATGAAATGGATAATTTTCTAGACAGATACCACTTACCAGAGTTAAATCAAGATCAGGTAAACTATTAAACAGTCTTATAACCCCTAAAGAAATAGAAGCAGTCATTAAAATCTCCCAACACAAAAAAGCCCAGGGCCAGATGATTTTAGTGCTGAATTCTATCAGACTGTCTAAACTATTCTGCAAAATAGAAACAGAAGGAATACTGCCAAACTCATTTTATGCAGCCACAGTCACCCTGATACCTAAACCACACACAGATTCAACAAAAAAGAGAATTTCAGACCATTTTCCCTTACCAATATTGATGCAAAAATAGTCAATAAAATGCTTGCAAACCAAATCCAGGAACATATCAAAGACATCATCCATCATGATCAAGTAGTCTTCATCCCAGGCATGCAAGGATGGTTTTCTATATGATAATCTATCAATGTAACCCTTCATATATGCAAACTGAAAAAAAATCACACAATCACCTCATTGAATGCTGAAAAAGCCTTTGACATTAAAGGTAGTACAGAAATCAGGGGTATAGGGCATATACCCTATAAACATAATTAAAGCAACATACAGCAAGCCAATAACCAGCATCAAACTAAATGGAGAGAAATTAAAACTATTTCCATTAAAATCAGTGACAAGACAAGGCTGCCCACTCTCTTTCTATTTATTCAATATAGTATTTGAAGTTCTAGCCAGAGTAATAAGACAACTAAAGAAGACCAAGGGGATACAAATTGGAAAGGAAGAAGTCAAAGTATTGCCATTTGCAGATGAAATTACAGTATACATAAGCGATCTCCTAAAATTCTACCAGGGAACTCGTACAGCTGATATACACCTTCAGCAACATGGCTGGATACAAAATTAACTCAAAGAAATCAATGTATACAAATAAAAGATCCTTTATACAAATGATAAAAGGGCTAGAAAAGAGATTAGTGAAATGACATCCTTTACAATAGCTATGAATAATAACATATCTTGGTGTAACTCTAACCAAGCAAGTAAAAGATCTGCATGACTAGAATTTCAAGTCCTTGAAGAACAAAATTGATGAAGCTATCCAAAGATGGAAAGATCCCCCATGCTCATGAATAGGTAGGATTAACATAGTGAAAATGACCGTGTTAGCAAAAGCAATCAACAGATTCAATGCAATACCCATCAAAACCCCCTCCCCCCCCAAATTATAAGACCTTGAAAGAGCAATTCTCAACTTCATATAGTAAAACAAAATAAAACAAAAACAAAAACAAAACCAAGGACAGTTAAAACGATCCTGAATAATAAAAGTACTTTGAAAGGAATCACCATCCCTAAACTCAAATTGTACTACAGAGCAATAGTGATAAAAACCGCACGTTATTGATACAGAAACAGGCACAATGGTCAATGGAATTGAATAGAAGATATAAACCCATGTATCTTTAACACTTTATTTTTGATAAAGGAGCCAAAACCATACAATGGGAAAATGAAAGGATCTTCAACAAATGGTCCTGGACTAACTGGATCTCTACATGGAGAGGCATGAAAATAGATTCATACTTATTACCCTGCACAAAACTCAAGTCCAAGTGAATCAAGGACCTCAACATAAAGCCAGATACACTAAATCTTATAGAAGAGAAAGAAGAAAATACCCAGGAAACCATTGGTACAGAAGAAAATTTCATGAACAGAACACCAATGGCTCAGGCTCTAAGATGAACAACTGATAAGTGGGACCTTATGAAATTGCAAAGCTTCTTCTGTAAGGCGAAGGACACTATCAATAGGACAAATCTGTAGTCCACAGATTGAAAAAGTATCTTCACCAATCCTACATCTGACAGAAGTCTAATACCCAAAATTTACAGAGAACTCAAGAAGTTAGACACCAACAACCCAAACAACCAAATTAAAAATGGGGGGGGGGGGATGTACAGAAGTAAACAAAATTCTCAACAGAGAAATCTCAGATGGCTAAGAAACACTAATATTCAAAGTCCTTAGTTATCAGGGAAATGCAAATCAAAAGATATATGAGGTTCAATCTTACAGCCACCAGAATAGCTAAGATCCAAAACTCAAGAGATAACACATGCTGTTGAGGATGTGGAGAAAGCGGAACATGCCTACATTGCTTGTGGGATTGCAAGCTGATACAACCACTTCCAAAATCAATTTGGCAGTTTTTCCAAAAACTCGGAATAGTTCTACCTCATGACCAAGCTATACCACTCCTGGGCATATACCCGAAGGATACTCCAACTTACTTCAAAGACACTTGTTCAACTATGTTCATAGCAGCTTTATTTGTAATAGCCAGAAATTAGATACAACCTGGATGTACCTTGATTGAAGAATGGATAAAGAAAATGTGGTACATCTACACAATGGAATAATATTTAGCTATTAAAAACTAAGATATTATGAAATTTTCAGGCAAACGGATGGAACTTGAGAATATCATCCTGAGTGAGGTGACCCAATCCCAAAAGGACATGAATGGTGTGTACTCACTTAAAAGTTAGTATTAGCCATTAAATACAGGTACCATGTTACACTTCACAGAGCTAAACCAGCAGAAAGGCTCAAGGGAGGAAGCTTGAATCTCACTTAGAAGGAGGAATAAAATAGTCATAAAAGGCAAATGGAGGGAGGTTACTGGCAGGAAGGGGAATTGGGAGGGGAATGGAGGGTTCAGGATCAGGTATGAGGAAGGACAGAAGAGATGGCTAGGTGGCCATGAAAATGAATGGAAATCTGCAAGTGATGGGGGTGAGGAGATGGGGGTGCATGTCCAGGACAGGACAGAGACCTGGGATAAGGGAGGCACCCAGGAATCAAAGAAAGTGACCTGGGCTGTGACTCACTACACTGGGGATATGGAACCTGAAGAGGCCACTTCCTCAGGCAAAGGCAAGGCAGGAACCTCACTGGAGCCATAGAAGACCAACTCACTCAGAGAACTTTCAACCCAAAATTTATCCCGAGCAGAAGAAATGCAGGCATGGGGGATGAATCAGTGACTGAGGGAATGGCCAACTAATAACTGGTCAAACTTGAGACCCATCCCATGGGCAATCACCAATTCCTAACACTATTAATGACACTATTATGCTTGCAGACAGGAGCATGTTATTCTCTGAGAGGCTCTACCCAGCAGCTGACTCAGATAGATACAGACACCCACAGTCAAATGGTGGATGGAGCTTAGGAACTCTTATGGAAGAGTAGAAGAAAGGGTTGTTAGCCCTGAAGGGGATAGGAACTTCACGGAAGACCAACAGAATCAACAAACCTGGACCTTTGGGGCTCTGACCATCAACCAAAGAATATACATAGGCTGGACCTAAGCCTCCCTGAACATATGTAGCAGATATGCAACTTGGCCTTCATGATAGTCCCAAACAACTGAAATTGAGGCTGTCCCAAAATCTGTTGCCTGTGTGTGGAATA
Source organism: Mus musculus (assembly GCF_000001635.26). Classification (NCBI taxonomy): domain Eukaryota; kingdom Metazoa; phylum Chordata; class Mammalia; order Rodentia; family Muridae; genus Mus; species Mus musculus. Next base: position 117,370,019 of record NC_000069.6, read on the forward strand.
TGTTCTGCTAGCTTGCTTTGTCTTGCATTAGTGGGAGAGGAATCACCTAGCCTTGCAGAGACTTGAAGTGCCAGGGTGGGGGGATGATACAGGGGTCGGTGTGTTTCACCCTCTCAGATAAGAAGGGGAAGGGAGCATGGAGAAAGGATTGTGTGTTGGAGAGGGTGGCTGGGAGGGGGGCAGTGAGCAGGATGTAAAGTGAATAGATGCAAAAATTAAGTTAAATTAAAAAAAATTAATATGAAAAATGTTTAGTTCATTTTTTTCCTTCTTAACCATTAGCATAATGTTTTATATGTGTCTGGGTTTTTGTTTTTGAATCTTCATTGAATATAAGTCCCTTCATTTCCATCCTCTAGTAATGTCTTAAATCCTTTAGGCACTATGAGAAGATCCTGTTCTTTTACAAAGGTGTTGGGCGTCATGTATAACTATGGTAGGTGCATTTGACCATGTGCCAGAGGGTTGTAATGCTTCATTTGTCACTGTGATTGGTATAACATAGGAATAACAGAATAATTCTGAAGGAACAGCCATTGGTTAACTTAGGGTATCATAATTTTTTATTCTCCTAGGATAAATACCACTACCTCTCATTCTTCATGAGCATTTTCAACTCTCACAAGAAGTGTTAAGAGAGCTGGACATCTGCCACTGATAAATCATTTTAATTAGCTCAGGGTGGCTCCTGTTCTCTCCATCTCTCAGTAATTATCCATGGGTTGGTAGTTAGAAGTTGGGTTATAATTAGTCCGACATGAAAGTTCTGAGCTGCTCTTTGGAGCTGCTGAGAAATATGTTGTAATAAAAATGTGTCTGAAACCTCTTTTCACTTCCCAGTGTCTAGCCATCACATCTTCTCTTAAATGTTGTTTTGAAAATTATCCTAACTTCTTCTGCAGACTCACTTGACCTATGAAAATTCCCAGGTTTGTCTTCAGACTATGAAAATTTAAATAAGTTCTACACCATACTTGCCATCTATCTCCTTTAATCCACGTGTATCCATGTGTACACGTAGCCTTTCCAAACATCTTCTCACCTGTAGGTTACTTAGCTCTGTGTCTCTTTTGTGAGCTGGAACTATTATTTTATTTCCATAATAAGTTATAATTTATGTGGTTATTTTACTTGACTGTCATGGTGCTAATAAACAGTTCTTAGAAAAAGCAGGGAAGGAATCTCACTGTTATTTTGAAAGGAATTAATAAAATATCCTTATGGTAATGACACTGTGTGGAATGCAAGGCTTCTTAAGCTTCACTGAGTTTTCTCTTCTTGTTCTGTGCTATTTAATAGAAGGCCTTGTGAGCCAACAAGGAGTATTCAGGGCAGTATGGCCACAGACTGGAAGGCCCTGTGAAAGCAGCTGAAGCAATATCATTCTTAATTTTAGAGTATCACTCGATTTCACAATAAAATAGAATTATGGTTTAATAATAGAATGTATTAAATACTTAAAACTGTACTCTTACAATATTTATCTGTAATTATTTCACTGATAGGTATCTCTTAGTAGCTGGAAGGAAACCATGTTCATGCAGAGTTTACCTTGATGGACCAAAGTTCCACCAATTCGACTTGATGGAGACAGTGGAGTCACACCCGTTGGGATCTCCTGTACACCTCTGCCAGTGTGGAGGTGGTGCTTACTCACAACACCCACACAGAACTGTGTATGGTTACTATGTAACCAAGTAAGCTTTTAGTTGTAAAATCTTTTGATTTGCAGAACTTACCCCTAAATATTGATTGATATGTGGTCCCAGAAAATGGAAACATTGTCTGATTCACAGAGCTAATAAGACCGAACGTTGAATTGAATGAGACTTCTAATAAGACTCCCAATATCCAGTCGGCATTGGCCTTGTTCAGAGATGGCTACAAAGTCAGTGGGAGTCTATCAGAGTGGCCTCTCACAAGCTTCCTAGATAGGTAGTATCAGAAAGAAAGAACATTGTTTTGATGACAAGGCTATACAAGTGTTACGGGGGCGGGGGTGGGGTGGGGTGGGGTGGGGGTGTGCCCTGGCCTTTAGGTCCAGGTGAGTTGGACACAGTATCAGATGAAGGTCAAAGACTGATTATCTCTGGCCTTGTAACTCTCTGTATTACTTTGTGCTAATAAGCACTGGTTTCTTTTCTCTCTTACTGTTCTGTGCTAATAAGTGCTGGTTTCTTACAGTTCTGTAGCTGATTTCTAGTAATAAACTTCTGCTGGCTGCAACAAGGAATTAAGAAGAAAACAGGGTTAACTACTAGGGCTCTTTTCTCTCCAGCTCGAGTGTCCCTCGATGGCCAGGAAAGAGGCTTGGAACACATTAAGTCTTTGTGAACCAGAGAGTAAGGCAAAGGAAAGAAGAGAAAATAAAAAGAAAAGAAAAGAAAAGAAAAGAAAAGAAAAGAAAAGAAAAGAAAAGAAAAATAAACGAAAAGGAAAAGAAAAGAAAAAGAAAAAGAAGAAAAGAAAAGAAAGAGAAAAAGAAGAAGAAAAGAAAAGGAAAGGAAAGGAAAGGAAAGGAAAGGAAAGGAAAGGAAAGGAAAGGAAAGGAAAGGAAAGGAAAGGAAAGGAAAGGAAAAAGAGAGAGCAGGTAAACAAGAATTACCCATTACATAGAAAACACTCCCAGAATTACCCTATTACATAGAAAACACTCCCACATTCTGGATGAAGCAGAGGAAGAAAAGCTCCAACTATCCTTTATTCACACATGCAGGAAAAATACACATCTGGATGAAGCTAAAGAAGGTTACATCTACTTTACATACATACATACATACATACATACATACATACATGCATGTAAATACATACATATGTACACACATGCAAATACACATTTAGTAGATGGAGTAAAGCTCCAATAACTTTGCACATACACATACACACTTATGCTTGGTGGATTGAGGTACACTCCATACTGCTTTTTTTTTGTTTGTTTCTCTGTATATCTGCTGTCTCTAAACAATTACCTCATGCAACTATCAGCCAGAACTGTTACAGTAGGATAATTGATTACATGGAATTCTAGATACTTTTACTTTCCAATAAGTTCAGGTAATTTTAAGGGACTAACTGATGCCATATATCAATACAGAGTTTAAAGAGTTACAACAGTATTGTTTACAGGTCTTTCCATTAAGACTAGCATGTCATTAAACATCCATTATCTGTTACTAGCCCCCCATAAGTTCATTATAAGTTTGAAGCAATAATTTTTATGTCACAGGTTAGCACAGTTTTATCAAGACACACATCTGTCTTGTGTCTTATTAGTTTTGAAGTTGTATATAGATAAACAGTTAATGTTTTATTTTCTGTCCTTGCACCTACAATAAATTGCCCATTCCCAGTTATGGTGTTTAGATATCAGATAACAGTGTCACACCTAACCTAGAAGGAATGTTTTCCTTCATCATAAATTTGTTTACAAGCCTGCTTTCTTGTCCTAGTAAAATTAGCCTGTGACACATGAAGGTTTACAGAACCCTATTTGCAGCTTTCATACTACAGGGGACTGAAAATTACTTGCATAAATTTATGAATTCTATAAATCCATTATTAGGAATTATGAAACCATTAACTTGTCTACACAGTTTTACTACATGATAGAACATCTTTAGGTTGATCTATAGAAAATCTGTCCAAATAGGATAGGCCAATGCCCAGGAATCATTAAGCCATCTAATAGTGACAGGAAAAGGCATACCGGCAGCAAGAAGCAATCCTATAATGAAGTCCTTGGGACTTTACCTCAGAGCTCACCCATTTTAGGCCATGCAAGTTGGTGGCCATCTCCAGAAAATTCACTTACATGCTCTTAGCCTTTCCTAGATAGTTTCTGACAAGGTGGAACAACTAAGTTGCATGTTAGTAATATTTCCCTGATCAAAAGAAGAAAGTCTGTAATGGAGAAGAAGAAAAGGGAAAGTCAGAAATCTGGAAGGACAGATAAGAGATATGTGATACCTCAAGTTTTTGCTCCTAAATTAAATTATTTACAAGCAGAGCTTCATCATAATTACCCTGAGGCTCAGTTCTGTTTATCAGTAAATTCTTCCCTCAATCATTTTTTATGCATTACATTTCCTTGAATTCCTGTCATCAAGAATGACTGGCCTGTGACTGTATGCCATATAAAATGCACTAATGTAGATAGCAGTAACAATTGTGTGTGTGTGTGTGCGTGTGCGTGTGCGTGTGCGTGTGCGTGTGCGTGTGGTGTTTCTATGGGAGTAAGATATGGGGTGCTAGCAGTTTGTGCTATCTGATTTCCAGTCACAACCTATTCTGTGATGTTCCATCTTAGACTGTAAATTAAGTCTTAATGCAAATGACTATCAATGCTTAATGTGGTGCCACCCACAGATTGCAGGCAGGAGTGATGACAAGGACATCCACCAACCCATGTCTATAGTGACTCTGAAGCTATATAGGTGGCAAGAACTCATCTTGCCTATGCGCACAATTCATTGGTGATAATTGGAGGTAGCATGTTTTATTGGTTAATTGTATATGTTGTGTGTTGGGTCAGCACATAGTTTGTGTCAAGTTGACAAAAAAATCTAACCAGCAAAATGACCCTAGTCCAAAGACGGAGGATCTGAGCAGTCATGAAAGGGTTAACTATACAAAAACGTATAACAGATGAAAGCTTCTCTGCACTTAGGCCCCCAGCGTGGCATGTGTTGAGAATGAATATAATTGCTATTCCATGGCCTCTACCATCCTCAGGGAAGGATGTCACATAGCATTGGTTCCAAAGAAATTGTTTATCTCTGTTTTCTCTATATGTGGAATGATGAAATGACAAGAGTTCTGAGTTAATAGATGAGAAATTCTTGCTGCTACAGATCATGCTACCTTACAAGTCATTGAGCCTTGGGTCAACTTGTATTGGGCCATGAAGAATCAGGATATGCCTAAAAAATGACCCAAAATTGCCACAATGTGCATGTGTGTGTAGGGTGGGGTGGGGGGGGAGGGGGGAGGGTCTTTCTGATACTTTTTTTCCTTGTTTTAGAAGTGAAGCACTTTAAGCCACAAGTATGCCTTCCTGGACTTGGGGTCTTATTGAGCAGTGTTTAGAGCAACAGACCAACAGACAATGTGTCTGTCTCAATAGGGAGCAGTAGTGTGCTTATACTTTCCTGGGCTGTTCATGGCTGTTTTAGTGTTAATGACAAAGTCAGTTAGCTATGACACAGATCACAAGGCTCACAAGAATTAGAATACCCACTCTCACACCCTCGCTAATTCTGAATTTTAGCCTGAATTCAAGCTGCACCCCATATGGGTGATCATACTGTCTCTAGAATAAATCCTCACCTTTTCCTCATATTCAGTTTCTAAGAAATCTGTCGTGACTGAATTGTTCTACAACATTTAATTACACCATGGTATCTAGATCTTGGCCCTTCTTGTCACATTATATAGCCACGAATTCATAGCCCAGTGAATCCCTGACACTACTTCAGACATATGGAAATAGCATGGACACAAAATACAGTCTAAGTTATTTTTATCAAAGTTGATAGAAATAAAAGTTATTTTCTAATACGCTGTAAAGTGAGGGGAATGATATGTTTAATGTGACATTTAAATTTCAGGCAACTATTTGCCTTTGCAAATATTATTCAGAGAGACTCTTTAATCCTTAAAATGTCATAAAATGGCAAAAGCCACGTTATACAAATATTTTTAATTTGTGCAATCTGTGCTGAGTTCTTTGAAAGTTAAGTAAAACTGGCATATTAATCAGAGTAAATTAAGTAATACTTCAGGGAAAGCAGATGGCACCTTGGTCTTAATGTCATTCGAACACTGAAACCAACTGCTATATTGATCAGAGAGAAGGGGATTTGATTTGGTGAAAATAAAAATGTTTTTGCTCTTGGCCCTTATTATGTAACTTTCAAATTAGAATTTTTGATATGTATGCACATATATTCAAACATAAATATACAGCCATACATAAGAAAGAGGTACCTACATTCCAGTGTTTATAAATCTGTGTATGTTTAGTGAAATTTAGGAAAAAGTGTTTTAAAGAAGTTTGAAACATTAAAATTTTAAAGATTTATTTATCTTATTTTGTGTATATGACTTTTTTTTGCATATGTGTATGTGCACCATGTGTGTGCCTAATATACAGGCGGTCAGTAGTGGGCACTGTATCCCTGGACCTAAAGTTATAGATGGTTATGAGCCTCCAGGTGAGTGCTGGCTTTATAATCAGTAGAAGAAAGCACCATTCAGGATGGTACAAGAGCTCATGTATTCCTGACACTCACTGCTGAGGCAGACTGATAGGGAGTTAGTTCAGGGCAATCTGGTTTAATTAGGAAGAACCTATGTCTAAAGCAAGCAAGCAAGCAAGCAAGCAAGCAAGCAAGCAAGCAAGCAAGCAGACAAACAAAACCCAAAGAAAATAAAGAAAAAACAATATAATGAAAAACCCTTAACCTTGTGATATGGACTGAGCAAGCATCTTGGGTTATATGCCCAGGAGTGGCATAGCTGGGTCTCCAGGTAGAACTATTTGCAATTTACTGAGGAACTGCCAGACTGATTTCTAGAGAAGTTGTACCAGTTTGCAATCCCACCAGGAAAGAAGGAGTGTTCTCTCTTCACATCCTTGGCAGCATCTGCCTTTGCCTGCGTTTTTGATCTCAGTGATTCTGGTTACTGTAAGGTGGAATCTCAGGGTCATTTTGATTTCTATTTCCCTGATGAGTAAGGATGTTAAACATTTCTTTAAGTGCTTCTGGGCCATTAGAGAGTCCTCAGTTGAGAACTTTCTGTACCCCCTTTTAAAATTAGGTTGTTTGTTTGTTTTGTTTTTTTTTTTTTGGAATTTAACTTCTTGAGTTCTTTGTATATTTTGTATATTAGCTCTCTACTGGATGAAGGGCTAGTGAAGATCCTTTTCCAATTTATAGGTGCGCCCTTCCCCCAGCCTTGAGCAGGATGGCTCAGACCTGGCTTCCCACAGCTGGCCAGCCCACCTAGGGTGGAGTCTTCTGACCTAGGTAAAGTCTATTGTCCTGCCACACCTGAGGCTTTCCTTCAAGACACCACTACCCGCTGAGAGGCTGAACCTGTTTTCCTGGCAAAGCAGAGATCCTGACAGAGCAATGTGGTGGGGGATGGGTTCCCCCCTTCTTAAGCTCAGACTCATAATTAAACATTGACCTTGATCAGAGAACTTTGTCTTGATTTCTCTCACCAACTTTCCCATGAAAACCCCATCTTTTCTTTTAGGAAACCAGTAACCCGTGGCCACTGGTGGCTACATATAGGTTGCCATTTTGTGTTATTGACAGTGTCCTTTGCCTTACAGAAGCTTTTCAGTTTCATGAGGACCCATTTGTCATTGTTAATCTTAGAGAGCCTAAGCTGTTTGTGTTCTGTTCAGGAAATTTTCCCCTATGCCAATGTGTTTGAGGATCTTTCCCACTTTCTCTTCTATTAGATTCAGTGTATCTGGTTTTATATGGAGGTCCTTGATCCATTTGGACTTGAGCTTTGTACAAGAAGATAAGAATGGACCAATTTGCACCCTTCTACATGCAGATAGCCAGTTAGACCATTTGTTGATGATACTTTCTGTTTTCCACTGTATGATTTTGGCTTCTTGGTCAAAGCTCGAGTATCCATAAGTGTATGGATTTATTTCTGAATCTCCACTATGTTTATAGCAGCCTGATCTGTAATAGCAAGAAGTTGGAAAAAAAACCCAGATGTTCCTCAGCTGAAGAATAGACACAGAAAATATGGTTCATTTGCACAATGGAATACTACTCAGCTATTATCATGAATTTTGCAGGCAAATGGATAAAACTATAGTACCTTGAGTGAGGTGACACAGACACAAAAGGGCATACATGATATATACTCATTGATAAATGGATATTAACCTAAATGTTTAGAATATCCATTATACAACCCACAGACTATATGAAGCTTAACAAGAAGGCCCAACGTATGAATACTTCAATCCTGCTTAGTAGGGGCAATAAAATAATCATGAAAGGCAGAGGGAGGAAGAGATAGGAAGGGAGCAGTGTGGGAGAGGGGAGGGGAAAGGAGAAGGGGAGAAGGATTATGTGTGTATGGGGAGACAGAGGAGAAGCCCAGAGAGTCAGGAAAATGAGTGGAAATATGGAATGGAGGGGTCTGGGAGCACTTCTAGAAAGTCCCAGACAACTGGGGTATGAGAGGTTCCCAGGACTCAATAGGGATGACCAACAGTGGGGAGATGGAACCTGAAGAGACAACCTCCAGTAGATAGACAGGGACCCCAGTGGAAGGGTGGGGCCACCCACCTTCCTTCAAAATTTTTGACTCAGAATTGTTCCTGTCTAAGAGAAATATGGGGCCAAAGATAGAGCAGAGATTGGCCCAATTTAAAATCCATACAATACCCAGGCACCAAACTGTGACACTATTACTGAGGCCAAGTTGTGCTTGCCTGGCATGGCTGTCCTCTGAGAGGCTCTACCAATAGTTGACTGAGACAGATGCAGATACTTATAGCCAGTCATTGGACTAAGGTCCGGGACCCCTAGGGAAGAGTTAGGGGAAGATTTGAAGGAGCTGATGTGGATGACAATCTCATGGGAAGACCATCAGTATCAACTAACCTGAACCCCTGGGAGCTCCCAGAGACTAATCCACCAACCAAGAGCAACAATGGGCTGGTCTGTGGCCCCTGTGACATATGTAGCAGAGGACTGCCTTGTCTGAGCTTACTCCTGTAGAAACTTAATGCCCCAGGGAAGGGGGATGCTAGCAGGGTGAGGTGGATGGGGGAGCACCCTTTCAAAAGCAAAGGGGAGGAGAATAGGGTGAAGAAATCATGAAGGGAAGACTTGGAAGGGGGGCAACATTTGGAATGTAAATGAATAAAATAATAAAAAAAAATCCCTTAACCTTCCTCCAACAACAACAACAAACTAAAATAAAAGCAATACATAAATTCATTCTTCTTTTTAAAAACATCATGTATAAAGAACAGAAAAAAATGTGTTTTGTGCACATTTTTTCTATACACATGCATAGGCACAAACAAGCTCACACAAACACACACCTGGGGGTCATTGTCTTTATAACTTGCCAGTAATTTTCTTTATATTTTCAGAGAATAATTGTTGGGAGCCGCACCCACATTCGCCGTTACAAGATGGCGCTGACAGCTGTGTTCTAAGTGGTAAACAAATAATCTGCGCATGTGCCAAGGGTATCTTATGACTACTTGTGCTCTGCCTTCCCCGTGACGTCAACTCGGCCGATGGGCTGCAGCCAATCAGGGAGTGACACGTCCGAGGCGAAGGAGAATTCTCCTTAAGAGGGACGGGGTTTCGTTTTCTCTCTCTCTTGCTTCTTGCTCTCTTGCTTCTTACACGCTTGCTCCTGAAGATGTAAGAAATAAAGCTTTGCCGCAGAAGATTCTGGTCTGTGGTGTTCTTCCTGGCCGGTCGTGAGAACGCGTCTAATAACAATTGGTGCCGAATTCCGGGACGAGAAAAAACTCGGGACTGGCGCAAGGAAGATCCCTCATTCCAGAACCAGAACTGCGGGTCGCGGTAATAAAGGTTCCCGTAAAGCAGACTGTTAAGAAGGATTCAACTGTATGAATTCAGAACTTTTCAGCTGGGGAACGAGAGTACCAGTGAGTACAGCTTTACGAGGTAAGTCTGATCTTGAACTTTCTAAGGAAATTCAAGACAGTCTATCAGAAGTAAAGTGGAATATGTTTGGCCTTGAATTCTTTCTGGTGTTAGGAGCCCTTTTGTTCCTTTTCACATGTTATCAAGTGATTAAGATAGGGCTGAAAATTCTAGAGGAAATTCAGGACAAGCTATCAGAAGTAAAGCGGGGAGAGAGAGTAGGAGCAAAGAGGAAATATGGTACACAAAATAAGTATACAGGCCTTTCCAAGGGTCTTGAACCCGAGGAAAAGTTAAGGTTAGGTAGGAATACCTGGAGAGAGATTAGAAGAAAAAGAGGAAAAAGGGAAAAGAAGAAAGATCAATTAGCGGAGGTCTCTAGGAAAAGGAGCCTGTGCTCATCGCTGGATGGGCTCGGGGAGCCAGCTCTTAGTAGCTCTGAAGCAGGTGAAGAATCCTCCTCTGAGGAAACAGACTGGGAGGAAGAAGCAGCCCATTACCAGCCAGCTAATTGGTCAAGAAAAAAGCCAAAAGCGGCTGGCGAAGGCCAGTTTGCTGATTGGCCTCAGGGCAGTCGGCTTCAAGGTCCGCCCTATGCGGAGTCCCCGCCCTGCGTAGTGCGTCAGCAATGCGCAGAGAGGCAGTGCGCAGAGAGGCAGTGCGCAGACTCATTCATTCCCAGAGAGGAACAAAGGAAAATACAACAGGCATTTCCGGTCTTTGAAGGAGCCGAGGGTGGGCGTGTCCACGCTCCGGTAGAATACTTACAAATTAAAGAAATTGCCGAGTCGGTTCGTAAATACGGAACCAATGCTAATTTTACCTTGGTGCAGTTAGACAGGCTCGCTGGCATGGCACTAACTCCTGCTGACTGGCAAACGGTTGTAAAAGCCGCTCTCCCTAGTATGGGCAAATATATGGAATGGAGAGCGCTTTGGCACGAAGCTGCACAAGCGCAGGCCCGAGCAAACGCAGCTGCTTTGACTCCAGAGCAGAGAGATTGGACTTTTGACTTGTTAACGGGTCAGGGAGCTTATTCTGCTGATCAGACAAACTACCATTGGGGAGCTTATGCCCAGATTTCTTCCACGGCTATTAGGGCCTGGAAGGCGCTCTCTCGAGCAGGTGAAACCACTGGTCAGTTAACAAAGATAATCCAGGGACCTCAGGAATCCTTCTCAGATTTTGTGGCCAGAATGACAGAGGCAGCAGAGCGTATTTTTGGAGAGTCAGAGCAAGCTGCGCCTCTGATAGAACAGCTAATCTATGAGCAAGCCACAAAGGAGTGCCGAGCGGCCATAGCCCCAAGAAAGAACAAAGGCTTACAAGACTGGCTCAGGGTCTGTCGAGAGCTTGGGGGACCTCTCACCAATGCAGGCTTAGCGGCCGCCATCCTCCAATCTCAGAACCGCTCCATGAGCAGAAATGATCAGAGGACATGTTTTAATTGCGGAAAGCCTGGGCATTTTAAGAAAGATTGCAGAGCTCCAGATAAACAGGGAGGGACTCTCACTCTTTGCTCTAAGTGTGGCAAGGGTTATCATAGAGCTGACCAGTGTCGCTCTGTGAGGGATATAAAGGGCAGAGTCCTTCCCCCACCTGATAGTCAATCAACTGATGTGCCAAAAAACGGGTCATCGGGCCCTCGGTCCCAGGGCCCTCAAAGATATGGGAACCGGTTTGTCAGGACCCAGGAAGCAGTCAGAGAGGCGACCCAGGAAGACCCACAAGGGTGGACCTGCGTGCCGCCTCCGACTTCCTACTAATGCCTCAAATGAGTATTCAGCCGGTGCCAGTGGAGCCTATACCATCCTTGCCCCCGGGAACCATGGGCCTTATTCTCGGCCGGGGTTCACTCACCTTGCAGGGCTTAGTAGTCCACCCTGGAGTTATGGATTGTCAACATTCCCCTGAAATACAGGTCCTGTGCTCAAGCCCTAAAGGCGTTTTTTCTATTAGTAAAGGAGATAGGATAGCTCAGCTGCTGCTCCTCCCTGATAATACCAGGGAAAAATCTGCAGGACCTGAGATAAAGAAAATGGGCTCCTCAGGAAATGATTCTGCCTATTTGGTTGTATCTTTAAATGATAGACCTAAGCTCCGCCTTAAGATCAACGGAAAAGAGTTTGAAGGCATCCTTGATACCGGAGCAGATAAAAGTATAATTTCTACACATTGGTGGCCCAAAGCATGGCCCACCACAGAGTCATCTCATTCATTACAGGGCCTAGGATATCAATCATGTCCCACTATAAGCTCCATTGCCTTGACGTGGGAATCCTCTGAAGGGCAGCAAGGGAAATTCATACCTTATGTGCTCCCACTCCCGGTTAACCTCTGGGGAAGGGATATTATGCAGCATTTGGGCCTTATTTTGTCCAATGAAAACGCCCCATCAGGAGGGTATTCAGCTAAAGCAAAAAATATCATGGCAAAGATGGGTTATAAAGAAGGAAAAGGGTTAGGACATCAAGAACAGGGAAGGATAGAGCCCATCTCACCTAATGGAAACCAAGACAGACAGGGTCTGGGTTTTCCTTAGCGGCCATTGGGGCAGCACGACCCATACCATGGAAAACAGGGGACCCAGTGTGGGTTCCTCAATGGCACCTATCCTCTGAAAAACTAGAAGCTGTGATTCAACTGGTAGAGGAACAATTAAAACTAGGCCATATTGAACCCTCTACCTCACCTTGGAATACTCCAATTTTTGTAATTAAGAAAAAGTCAGGAAAGTGGAGACTGCTCCATGACCTCAGAGCCATTAATGAGCAAATGAACTTATTTGGCCCAGTACAGAGGGGTCTCCCTGTACTTTCCGCCTTACCACGTGGCTGGAATTTAATTATTATAGATATTAAAGATTGTTTCTTTTCTATACCTTTGTGTCCAAGGGATAGGCCCAGATTTGCCTTTACCATCCCCTCTATTAATCACATGGAACCTGATAAGAGGTATCAATGGAAGGTCTTACCACAGGGAATGTCCAATAGTCCTACAATGTGCCAACTTTATGTGCAAGAAGCTCTTTTGCCAGTGAGGGAACAATTCCCCTCTTTAATTTTGCTCCTTTACATGGATGACATCCTCCTGTGCCATAAAGACCTTACCATGCTACAAAAGGCATATCCTTTTCTACTTAAAACTTTAAGTCAGTGGGGTTTACAGATAGCCACAGAAAAGGTCCAAATTTCTGATACAGGACAATTCTTGGGCTCTGTGGTGTCCCCAGATAAGATTGTGCCCCAAAAGGTAGAGATAAGAAGAGATCACCTCCATACCTTAAATGATTTTCAAAAGCTGTTGGGAGATATTAATTGGCTTAGACCTTTTTTAAAGATTCCTTCCGCTGAGTTAAGGCCTTTGTTTAGTATTTTAGAAGGAGATCCTCATATCTCCTCCCCTAGGACTCTTACTCTAGCTGCTAACCAGGCCTTACAAAAGGTGGAAAAAGCCTTACAGAATGCACAATTACAACGTATTGAGGATTCGCAGCCTTTCAGTTTGTGTGTCTTTAAGACAGCACAATTGCCAACTGCAGTTTTGTGGCAGAATGGGCCATTGTTGTGGATCCATCCAAACGTATCCCCAGCTAAAATAATAGATTGGTATCCTGATGCAATTGCACAGCTTGCCCTTAAAGGTCTAAAAGCAGCAATCACCCACTTTGGGCAAAGTCCATATCTTTTAATTGTACCTTATACCGCTGCACAGGTTCAAACCTTGGCAGCCGCATCTAATGATTGGGCAGTTTTAGTTACCTCCTTTTCAGGAAAAATAGATAACCATTATCCAAAACATCCAATCTTACAGTTTGCCCAAAATCAATCTGTTGTGTTTCCACAAATAACAGTAAGAAACCCACTTAAAAATGGGATTGTGGTATATACTGATGGATCAAAAACTGGCATAGGTGCCTATGTGGCTAATGGTAAAGTGGTATCCAAACAATATAATGAAAATTCACCTCAAGTGGTAGAATGTTTAGTGGTCTTAGAAGTTTTAAAAACCTTTTTAGAACCCCTTAATATTGTGTCAGATTCCTGTTATGTGGTCAATGCAGTAAATCTTTTAGAAGTGGCTGGAGTGATTAAGCCTTCCAGTAGAGTTGCCAATATTTTTCAGCAGATACAATTAGTTTTGTTATCTAGAAGATCTCCTGTTTATATTACTCATGTTAGAGCCCATTCAGGCCTACCTGGCCCCATGGCTCTGGGAAATGATTTGGCAGATAAGGCCACTAAAGTGGTGGCTGCTGCCCTATCATCCCCGGTAGAGGCTGCAAGAAATTTTCATAACAATTTTCATGTGACGGCTGAAACATTACGCAGTCGTTTCTCCTTGACAAGAAAAGAAGCCCGTGACATTGTTACTCAATGTCAAAGCTGCTGTGAGTTCTTGCCAGTTCCTCATGTGGGAATTAACCCACGCGGTATTCGACCTCTACAGGTCTGGCAAATGGATGTTACACATGTTTCTTCCTTTGGAAAACTTCAATATCTCCATGTGTCCATTGACACATGTTCTGGCATCATGTTTGCCTCTCCGTTAACCGGAGAAAAAGCCTCACATGTGATTCAACATTGTCTTGAGGCATGGAGTGCTTGGGGGAAACCCAGACTCCTTAAGACTGATAATGGACCAGCTTATACGTCTCAAAAATTCCAACAGTTCTGCCGTCAGATGGACGTAACCCACCTGACTGGACTTCCATACAACCCTCAAGGACAGGGTATTGTTGAGCGTGCGCATCGCACCCTCAAAGCCTATCTTATAAAACAGAAGAGGGGAACTTTTGAGGAGACTGTACCCCGAGCACCAAGAGTGTCGGTGTCTATGGCACTCTTTACACTCAATTTTTTAAATATTGATGCTCATGGCCATACTGCGGCTGAACGTCATTGTTCAGAGCCAGATAGGCCCAATGAGATGGTTAAATGGAAAAATGTCCTTGATAATAAATGGTATGGCCCGGATCCTATTTTGATAAGATCCAGGGGAGCTATCTGTGTTTTCCCACAGAATGAAGACAACCCATTTTGGTTACCAGAAAGACTCACCCGAAAAATCCAGACTGACCAAGGGAATACTAATGTCCCTCGTCTTGGTGATGTCCAGGGCGTCAATAATAAAGAGAGAGCAGCGTTGGGGGATAATGTCGACATTTCCACTCCCAATGACGGTGATGTATAATGCTCAAGTATTCTCCTGCTTTTTTACCACTAACTAGGAACTGGGTTTGGCCTTAATTCAGACAGCCTTGGCTCTGTCTGGACAGGTCCAGACAACTGACACCATTAACACTTTGTCAGCCTCAGTGACTACAGTCATAGATGAACAGGCCTCAGCTAATGTCAAGATACAGGGAGGTCTCATGCTGGTTAATCAACTCATAGATCTTGTCCAGATACAACTAGATGTATTATGACAAATAACTCAGCAGGGATGTGAACAAAAGTTTCCGGGATTGTGTGTTATTTCCATTCAGTATGTTAAATTTACTAGGACAGCTAATTTGTCAAAAAGTCTTTTTCAGTATATGTTACAGAATTGGATGGCTGAATTTGAACAGATCCTTCGGGAATTGAGACTTCAGGTCAACTCCACGCGCTTGGACCTGTCCCTGACCAAAGGATTACCCAATTGGATCTCCTCAGCATTTTCTTTCTTTAAAAAATGGGTGGGATTAATATTATTTGGAGATACACTTTGCTGTGGATTAGTGTTGCTTCTTTGATTGGTCTGTAAGCTTAAGGCCTAAACTAGGAGAGACAAGGTGGTTATTGCCCAGGCGCTTGCAGGACTAGAACATGGAGCTTCCCCTGATATATCTATGCTTAGGCAATAGGTCGCTGGCCACTCAGCTCTTATATCCCATGAGGCTAGACTCATTGCACGGGATAGAGTGAGTGTGCTTCAGCAGCCCGAGAGAGTTGCACGGCTAAGCACTGCAATGGAAAGGCTCTGCGGCATATATGAGCCTATTCTAGGGAGACATGTCATCTTTCATGAAGGTTCAGTGTCCTAGTTCCCTTCCCCCAGGCAAAACGACACGGGAGCAGGTCAGGGTTGCTCTGGGTAAAAGCTTGTGAGCCTAAGAGCTAATCCTGTACATGGCTCCTTTACCTACACACTGGGGATTTGACCTCTATCTCCACTCTCATTAATATGGGTGGCCTATTTGCTCTTATTAAAAGGATAGGGGGAGATGTTGGGAGCCGCGCCCACATTCGCCGTTACAAGATGGCGCTGACAGCTGTGTTCTAAGTGGTAAACAAATAATCTGCGCATGTGCCAAGGGTATCTTATGACTACTTGTGCTCTGCCTTCCCCGTGACGTCAACTCGGCCGATGGGCTGCAGCCAATCAGGGAGTGACACGTCCGAGGCGAAGGAGAATTCTCCTTAAGAGGGACGGGGTTTCGTTTTCTCTCTCTCTTGCTTCTTGCTCTCTTGCTTCTTACACGCTTGCTCCTGAAGATGTAAGAAATAAAGCTTTGCCGCAGAAGATTCTGGTCTGTGGTGTTCTTCCTGGCCGGTCGTGAGAACGCGTCTAATAACAAATAATGACAGTTTTATTTCTTTAATTCATTTTATTTTATATTTACTTCTTTAAATCTGAAAATATAGATGCTTTATAGTCTTCCTCCAATAATTCCATCATTTGAAATCCTACAGGAATTTCTGTTGTTTGTGTTGGTCTTGCCTTCAACTTCCACAGAGATGAGTGTTTTTCAGTTTTTTGGTCACTGTGATGGCGACACTGGTGTTTTTGAAATACATGTGGAAGTCAGCCACGTGCAAGTACAGTTCTTCCTCCTGCGGGGCCCTGCACTGCTCAAAATCACCTCAGCTGTATTACCAGTTGAGATTTCTTAGTCAGGCAATTAATTTAAAATAGGTCTACAATGGTGAGCAAGGGCATTCTATTTCTGGTTCAACTTTCCCCAGGGAACGTGGTCTCCTGTAGCTTAGATTTGGGGTAAAGAGGGTTGGAAGGCTCACTGGATGTCACACATCGGATTTGCTGCCCATGGACTTTCAGCAGATAGGTCTGAATTCTGCTCTCAGACCATGTCCTAAAACTACCGTGGTGCTCTTGGTCTAGTAATTAATCTGTAACACTCCAGCAGCTCTTCAATAATCCTAAAAGTGTATTCAGGACAGACACAAACACACACACACACACACACACACACACACACACACACACACACACTATAAATACATATGTTAGTCGTGATTTCTTACCTTGAGTTGGTTTAGTCACTAGCTTCCCCCTCTGAAAACAGGGCAAAGGCCCAGCTACAGTGGGAATGAGGTAATGTTCAATGTTCTCAAGGGGAGTACTTTGCCTTATCCCCCCAAAATTCACAACTCTGATAACTTATAACTGCTTGGCTATTTTCACCAAGTGTTTTTGTAGGTAATATCTGTGAACTCTTAAGAAACAAGTAAATACTTGTATGGACAATTTTTTTTTTTTTTTGAAACAGAGGTTTTTTTTTTTTTTTTTTTTTGCATAGCCCAAGGCTGGCTGACAATTCATTTTGCAAGGCATATTGGCCTCAAATTCTTGATTCCTCCTTGGACTCTGAGTCTCTTGAGTGCTGGCATCGCAGATCTATACCACCATAGCCAGCTAGCAGTCTTTATTTATATTCTCATTTTTATTTGATACACACACACACATAGTAATGGACCCTCTGTATTTTTCATCCACCTAAAGAACTCTAAAGAAGTCTTCCTTCTCTTTCTTGGTCCCCTTTCTAGTTTTGTGACCTACATCAGACACACATACAAATGCACACACATGTGCATGTATATGTATATAGTTTTAGATGCATATAATTTTAATTATGAGTTCTGCACATAAGAAAAAAGATGCAGAAGCTCTTTTTTTTTTCTGAGTCTGGCTTATGTATTTGTATAATGGTCTCCAGTCTCACCCATTTTCTTGCAAATGACATCATTTCATCATTTTATGGTGTATAAAACTCCATTGGATCTGCACCCCACACTTTCTTTATCCGGTTTTGTACTCACTGATATTGATTGCATAGCTTGACCACTACAGCAGAAAACATGGATGGATGATTCTGATATACATACACAACTCTGCCCTCAAAGCTCATAAGAGATGGTTTATTCTAGAGCCAAATATGAGTGACCACAGCCCAGGAATGCAGATTCAGTTTTCCCAAAATTACACATTTAAACATGGCAAGAAATTGACAGAAGTCTTATAGAAACATAACCAAGAAAGTTGTAAATCAATTTACTTTTAAATACATGGGCAGAAATACCAATAATAGTGAATTACAGCAAGACCAGGAAATCACAGCGGTAGGTCTCAGACGCACTAAACATTTTAATTGGCAGAAGACAGGATTTTGTTAGTTAATACATTTTAAGTTTAAAGGTTATTCACAAGGATGCTAACTCAGAATGGAGATGGGCAAGGAAGAGCTATTTAGAGAGGGGAGCTAGAAATAGCTCAATATAAATTGTAATTAGGATTCGAGTCTGCAGTATTTCAACCTCACCATGATCACTGAAGTTGTGTGAGCTGAGGGCAGCCTCAGAGAAGGTTCAAAGTAAGAATGTAAGGTACAGTGCAGTACAGTAAGGTTCTGCACAGGAGCTGTCACTCACATCAGGGACCTGTGCTATGCTGATTAACATGTCCTTGAGTGGCAGATACTGAGAAGTAATAGTGTAGGATCATTTAGTTCTATTTTCAGTTTTCTAGTAATTCCCAAAATGATTTTTATAGAGGCCGCCCCAGTTCACATCCCTATCAGAACTCAGTAAAAGCTCTTCTTTCTTCATATATTTGCCAACATTTCTTGTCAAGGGAAATGATTACTTTATTTTTTCAGGCAATATGACTTTAATAAAAGTTTTTAAGGAAATCCAAAAGTAAGCAAAATATCACATGGTCTAAAACAGTATCCTTTGGCTACCAACTATCTCAGTAACAGCAGACAATTAAAATTATTCACTATCTTATTTATTATTTATTAAGCAAGTTATTATATTGTACTCTTTAGAGTAATTAAGTCAACTAAATTCTAAATAGTATTGACCTTTCAGAATAATTCATCAAAGCAAGCCAGTGAATCAAAATCCTCTAGATCTACCAATTTGTTATATAAATATTTATTTTAATTTTTTATTGATTAAGTTATTGATTCACTTTACACCTCTATTGAAGTTTCCCCTCCATCCTCTCCCAATATCTCCCTCTTCCCTCTCCTCCCTCCCACCCCACTCCTCCTCTACTTCTCAGAAAAGGGGAGGCCTCGCACGGATATCAATCAGCCTTGGTATATCAAGTTGCAGTAAGATGAGATGTATTTTCTTTTGTTGAGGCTAGACAAGGCAGCCAAGTTTGGGGAAGAGGATCCAAAGGCAGACAGTGTAGCCAGAGACAGGCCCTGCTCCTGCTTTAGAAGTCCCACATGAAGACCAGATGCACATCTGTTACATGTATGCAGGGGGTCTAGGTCTATCACATTCATGCTCTTTGGTTGGCAGTTCAGTCTCTATGATGCCCTGTGGGATCATGTTAGTTGATTCTGGAGGTTTTCTTGTGGTTTCCTTAACCCTCTGGCTCCTTCAGCCTTTCCTTCCCCTCTTCCACAGGGCTCTTCAAGCTCAATTTAGTGTTTGTCTATGGATCTCTACACCTCTTTTCATCAGTTGCTGTCTGAGGCCTCTCTGATGACATTTATGCTAAGCATGTAGAGCAGAATATCATTAATAGTGTAAGGGGTGAGATCCCTCTCATGGCATAGATCTCAAGCTGGATGAGTCATTTGTTGGCCCTTCCCTCAAATTCTGCTCCATCTTGAATCCCTGCACATCTTGTAAACAGGAATACTTGTGGGTCTAAAGTTTTGTGGGCATTTCAGGTTCCATATCCCCCACTGCTATGAGTCTTAGTTAAGGTCACCCTCATAGATCCTAGGAGTTTCCATTGTCCTAGATTTCTACTCATTCCAGAGATGCCCCCCACCCCCAATCCAGTTGTCTCTCCAATCTTCCCCTCACCTCATCTCTCCTGTTCTCATCCTTGCCCCATCCCCCCCAGTCTGCTTCTTCCATTCATTCCTGATGTCTAATCTAGTTCCCCTTCTTAATGAGACTCAAGTGCCCTCCCTTGGGTCGCCCTTGTTCCTTAGCTTCTTTAGGCCTGTGGTTCATAGCATGGTTATCCTGTACTTTATGACTAACATCCACTTATGAGTACATATCATATTTGACTTAATGGGTTTGGGTTACCTCACTCAGGATAATCTTTTCTAGTTCTGCCCATTAACTATATTTTCTTTGATAGGTTTTCAGGATCATTACTCTGAATACTATTTAAAAATTGATAGAAAATCTATCTAGGACTAAGATGCATTTTTTGTTCCTTTAAGCTTGTGGGCAGATTGTAAGAGCGTCTGCATATGTTTTTTTCAGACTTCCAGATTAAAAAGGTCTGGATAATCGATGATATATAGCTGATCATATTTTCCACAAAGCATACCTGTGAAAATGAAAAAAAGATATGTGCTAATATAATGCAAATATTCGAAACCAAAAACTACAACTGATTTTTATAAACATCGAGGCGACTTTTTATTAATTTGAGAAGCAGCCAATATCTTTACCAATACTTTATCATTCTACTTGTAAAAAGCTGAAAAATTATAAATTCCTGCTCCTCAGATTGGTTCCTGACTCAAGCTATAGTCTTGTATCAACAGGAAATGGAGGGGCTTTTTTTTTTTTTTTTTTTATAAAATCCTGGTGTTTCTACCTATATTTTATTCAGAGTATACAGTTCCCAAAATGTCACAGGGAGAGACTTACAATGTAGTGTTGCCTTGAATTCTGGGAAATTATTTCCTCAAAGTGAAATACTGTGAGCAGAAACAAAGGAAAGCTGAAAAACTAGATAAGCAGGCCCACTGAGCACTGCAGTTTCCTTGGGCTACTTCAGGTTACAACAGGAAACAATCAAAGAACTTGAGAGCATCGGACCTGCATAAGACATGCGCTCTGTGCATGATGCAAACAGCAAGGAAGCTGTGCACTCACCTAGCTCTTCACTGTTCATCCAATAATTATTGACTGTTTCCTGCATGTAAGAACCGTCTCAGCACGGGCTGTTAGCAATTGTAAAAACAAGTAAATCTGTCCTTCAAGGACGCAAAGGGAAGAGTATAAAGGTGAAGACATTCTAGGTATTGAAGATAATGGAAGAAAAACTAGTCTAAAGGGAGTGTGTGGAGTGCACGGAGAAGGGACTGCTGTAATTGGGGAGGACAAGGAGAAGTGATTTGGTAAGGTATGGTTAATACAATTTACCGAATTGCAGCAGTCCCTGTCCGATTTTATCCTGAGAATGGCACTGACTGGGTTGGCTCTATTGCACATCCTCTTCCCCAAGCTGCCTCCATGGTGTGTCTTTTTCATTTCCTTAAGTTTTCAGGAAGAAAAATCAGACACCCACACCCACACACACCCACACACACACACCCACACACACACCCACACACACAGAGAGAGAGAGAGAGAGAGAGAGAGAGAGAGAGAGAGAGAGAGAGAGAGAGGATTGGAGATGATACACACTTCAGGAAGCAGAGAGTGCCCATGGCGGGAGTCTGGAGGACTTTGCATTTCCCAAGCCAGCTCATATACTGATAACTTCATCTCCAGCATGATGACATTTAGAGATGTGAGCTTTGAGAAGTGGTCTTGTCATGAAGTGAAGGTCTTCATGCATAAGACTAGTGCCTTTATAAAAGAGGTCAAAGGGATTTGTCTCTTCTACCATGTGAATAAGAAGAACATGAGATGAAACAGGAAAAAGTCTCTCAGCAGACATAAGACATGACTGTATGTACTTTTATACTATCTGATCTTCAGAACAAGAGAAATTAATTTCTGGCATGCATTTATATGATGTGTGTGTGTGCGTGTGTGTGTGTGTGTGTGTGTGTGTGTACCTGTATGAATCAGTGCACTCATTTGTGTGTGCAAACAAGTAGACTAGAAATTCATGTTTCCCTTTGTCATTTTCCACATTGTTGTTATTATTATTGCTTATTACTGAGACAGGCACTTTCATTGAACCTAGAATTTGTTATTTGAATGAGAATGGCCCCCATAGGCTCAGTATTTGAATATTTGGTCTTCATTTGTTGATCCTGTTTTGGGAAGGGTTAGGAGGTATGGTTGTGTTGGAGGAGGTGTGTTATTAGGGGAGAGGTGGGCTTTGAGCCTTCCAAAGCCTATGGTGTGCTCATTCTCTCTGTCTGCCTAGTACCTATGGAGCATATGTAAACTCTCATTACTGTTCCAGCATCGTGCTGGCCTGCTGACAGGCTCCCTGGCATGATGATTATGAACTAATCCTCTAAGACTATAGAACTCGATTACAATTAAATGTTCTCTTTTATAAGTTGCATTGGTCATGGTGTCTTTATAGAGCAATAGATAAGTAAATAAATAGACAAGCAAAACCAAGCACATATATCCTGATGGCAATTAGAAAGTGATGCTCCTCATTGGCCATTGTAGGAAAGTCCAATGCCGATAATTACCAGGCAGTTTGACAGCTTGTTCAATATTTTTTTCATATTGTATCTACATCCACAATAGCACCTACCTATGTCTTTGTTATACAGCTGCTTATTTGCATATTGGTATCTTTCATTAGGTTATAATCTACTTAGATAGAAGACATATAAACTATTAGTCATTTCTTCCTTAGTCTAACATCAACACTGTCTAATAAGAGAACCTACACATTTTAACAAGGTAGAAATTTTAACCTATATTTTTTGAGTATCTGTGTTATTCTTCTCATGTATTTCTAGGTCTGCCTAAGGTATGCCAGAAAACCATTTAGCATCCATTGTTGGAACAACTTCACAACAGGTTTCTCCTCTTTACACCTTTCTCCACCTATTTACAACTCTCTCCACTTGCTTACAGCATGCTCCTTACATTTGGGTTTGGTAGCCATTCTTTTATGAGAAGTCAGCATGATAACCATGACTTCACGTCTGGCTGGACACAACAGTCCAGTACCTTGCTGAAGTCAAGGAAAAACTTCCAAACTCCTTGCCAGATCCTTCAAAGTAGATGGCTAAAAGGTAGCTTCCCAGTCTAGCCTCGCAGAGACTTGAAGTGCCAGAGTTGGGGGGACACTGAGAGGGCACCCTCTTAGAGGAGAATGGGAAGAGGGATGGATGGGGAAGGAGTGTGGGAGGCTGTGACTGGTAGGGACATTGAGGTGGATGTAAAAATGAATAAGTAAAAATAATAAAATTAAATTTAAAAGAGTAGCTTCACCATTTTCTCTCTTATCCCTTTCTTCTTTCCAACAAGCCCCTTATTCTTCCCAAATCCTCCTTGTTTCTTTGTGTCATTTATTTCTGGTTAACTATAGTTAATTAGGGTCACACAGAAGAACTACTGTGATAAGGGATATTTACTTGAGCAAGGGCAACTAACCTTTGCATGCTTAGTCGTCAACAGGATATCTCTATAATGTCTTCTCCAAGGCTTGGGGAAGAGTTTTCCATGTTTGTTTCCATAGAACACTGAACTTAAAGTTGGGCTTCCAACCAAGGTGTTCTGTGTTATAGGAGTCTATGGCTTTGTCAAAACTCAGTGGAGATCAATTAATTACCAAACAAAAGATCACAAGTAAATATGTGATGGGTTATATATATGCACATATAAAATGTAGATAGAACTCAGGAATTTGATAGAAGAACATCCATTTAGCTAAACTCTTGGAGACTTAATGAATGAAAAAAGGAACTGGGTGGAATTCAACACTAACCAGAAAAGAATGGTTTGGCAAAGAGAGCTACTTGGGGAAGATAAAGCCCAAGGGAGAAAACCGGGAAGGGGGAAGCAAACATTTGTTTGCAAGAATTACAACAATGGATTTAGTCAAAATAAAAATCCATCTTTTATAAATGTGTGGTTAAAAAAATGATGTGTTTATAGTCTAGTGCCTGGTATGTGGGTAAAATAGACCTGATAGGTCTATTTAATAGCTAGATGGGTACGTTGATACAAATCTTTGCTTACTTGAGGACTGCCAACACCATTCCAAAGTAAACTAGAGTCCAGACTTAAGCTTAAGGAAAATAAAATGGATATTATAAAGCTAGAGTTTTGGAGACTGTTCACTTAAATGATTATATATATATTTATATTGTCTGTCTGGAATATATTCTCACAGGTTTATGGGTTGCTATCTACAATTAAACTGTCTATTTTCTTTTTCTGAAGGAGACATAATATGGAAATTCTAACAATTTGCCCAAGGACAAGCAGATAGGATATCATGTCCTTTATAATCCAAACTTCATGCTCAAAATGACACATTTGCTGGTTGGTTTGTTATTTTAAATCTCATCAAATGCCTCTTTTCATTATCTTGAGGAGTTGTTTTTCCTTTTATATTCTTCTGAAAATTACTTAACCCTTAATTTCTGGATTCCACACCAAGTCCAAGTCTCAGTGGGCAGAAGACACTATGCCTACTCAGAGGAACCTGGCAGGTGGGAGGCAGGAGGTGAGTGCCCAGGTAAATCATTGCCTTTTATCTTCAGGAAAAGGATGTGCTAACAATTAAGTACATGTACTGAGTTAGGGCTGGTGTGAGCTAGAGAAGTGACGACATGAGGGAGAAGAGGGAGTCTAGTTCTGCAAAACGATAGGTCAGTGACAAACCTGAACTTGTTTCTAAGCAGAAGTGAGAGGCAAACTTTTGAGAAGAAGTTGTGGCTGGCTTTTGAGTGTTTCCCGTAAAGTATGAGGGGAGGGCAGGCAGCAGTATAGGGAAATTAATAGTTTAAATTAAGGAATGCTTGAAATGAGAAAGCAGATTTCCTTAGAGTAATAAAATCAAATGTCATAGGGCTGAAGCTTCTAATGTGGTAAGAAATGTGCTACTTTTGAAAGAAGCCTTACACACTAATGGTTGGACTCAGCTTTCAGTCTACCGTGTAATGAATGCACTTGAACTTGAACTTGTCCCTATTGCTCATTAAACCAGCCCTCTTACCATATTACCTAAATGATAGAGCTTCAGTGTTTGTTAGCACCTAGACTTCTTCAATATAAACATATTCTATTTTAAATCATAAACTTCTTTTTCTCCCCAACTGCTTTTTAATGTAATATCAGCACTTTCACATAATCCTTCAGAATGTCAGTTTTTTTTCTTTTTTTTCGAACGAACATCTTCCATCAAAGCATAGGTTCTAGATTTCTCAGTTGATCTGAATACCACATCACATCTCCAAATATTGCATATTAGTCAGCAAGTAGATGTTAGACTCAGAAACTGAAGGATCTCTGTTTCCCACTAGCTGTGCTCCTCTAAAAAAATAACCCTTTCAGACTTTTCTTTTCCAATCTGAAAACTCTTAGTGTATCTATGTAGGACTAAGGATTGGATTTCATCTATCTCAGTAATTGCTCTTATTATTAATAACCTAGTGGACTGTAGCAGTGTCGCCGTATTAGCTTGTATTGGCTTTATGTCTACTTTAAATCCAAGATTTTTCTTATGAATTGTTTCCAAGCTAGAGTCTTCACATCTTGCACTTTCATAATTGATTTTTTTAATTTCTAAAACCAGGAATTTACAAGTTTCCCAGCTCTATTTTAGTTTTGGCAGTTAAATTCACATTTACACTCTGTCTAAAAGTGTGTGGATATTGATTTATCGTTTTCTAAATTGGCTATTCTTGGAAGCATTCTGAAGTCTTCAAATGTCTTTTTTAAATGTGCATATGTGGAATTTCTTCCATGTGTCAAGTAGTAAAATTGCATCTGAGACTCATGATCTAGAAAAGCAGAATTTAAAATAAAGCCATTTTTATAAATGATGTAAATATTCTATTAACTCAATAAATATTAATCAATTTACTCTGCACCCAGAACTGTATTGAAGATCTTCAAAACATCCTCTCCTTTAATCTTTACTCCACCTTATCAGGCTACAATTATTATTATGTATAATTTGAAATAAGTAAAAGGGAGACTTCAAGACTGAATCTAAAATGCTTTTCCTTAATCATAAAATCTTAAGGTATTTGAGTTCTGCTGTTCTGAGGGAAACTGGAAAATGAATTGAGTTTTTATTGTTCGATTAGAGTGGCAACATCATATCTGGTGTGATGGCTACCCTCAATTGTTAACTTGAAAAGATCTAGAATCACCTGGGTGATAGGCCCCCCGAGCATGCCTATTAGAAATTGTCTTGATTAAACAAGGCTAAGTGAAATGCGAAGGCCTGCCCACTGTGAGTGGTATCATTCCCTGGGCTGAGATCTTGGACTGTAAAAAGTGACAAAAGTGAGCTGAGCATAAATGTTTCTCTGCTTACTGCCTGCACAAACAACGGGCCAGCTGCCACAGCTCCTATTGCTGTAACTTCTGCAACAAGTGAACTGTAACTTTGAACTGGGAGCCAAATGAACCCCTTAGTCCTTTTTATTCCTTTGTCATGGTATTTTGGCACAGCATTGGGAGATTGGTTAAAATGTTTTTCATTATGTTTCAATTTTTTCCCCCTAGATTGAAGTAATGCTTTCATGTGTTAGTATAGCTATTTTAAACCATGTTAAAGTCATATTTGGAATACAAGAAAAGAATACTATTACAGCTTTTTGAGTAATCCATGCTAGGCCAAGAAAATTACCTTATTAGACATGAGTGACTTCTTTGGTTGATATAAACACATTTCCTTGATTATTATTATATTACATCCATAGCATTCTGTAAATTTCTTCTTTATCAGGCATTTTTCTTTCTTTAGTTTTAGTTCCCTGAAATCAATCATGGTCCAAAAATATTAATTATAAAATTTTAGTAATAGAGGCTTGAGAGGCAATCAGCTGATAAAGTGCTTGCCTTGTATGAGCAACTGAGTTTGATCTCCAGAACCCACGTGACAAAATCTGGCTACAGTGCTGCAGACACATCGCACCAGTGCTGGGAAGTTGACAGAGGCAGATCGCTGCTGTTCAGTGAACACAAACCCTTGTTGCCTGGCAAGTTCTAGAACAATGAGAGGCCCTGCCTCGAAAAAATGGTGGATAGAGTTGTTCTCTAACTTCTACACACGTGTTCCTGCCTGCACATGTCTGCACATTCACATGCACACGTGGGAACTTTCATATATTCATATATATGTGCATGCACACACAAAAATTCCAGAATATTTGTTCTCTAAGTAACATCATGAAATCTTGTGCTGCCCAGTTTTGTTCTGCCTAGAACATGATTCATCTATACTCTATATTCACTATACACTTGTTAATCACTCAGTCCTGGTATCAGGTTGACTGCTGAAGTATCACAGCATTGATGTTCAAGTAACCTCACATATGACCCTAAATCTATATCACAGTGCTTATATCATTTTCTTCACTTTGTATCAACATGTAGGCATTCTATCATCTCATATTATTACAAGGTATCATCTCATATTATTACAAGGAGAATGGTGGCTGTAGTACCACATGGTATTTTTAGATACATACAGGACACAGAGAGACAGAAAGACAGAAAGAGAATATATTTACACAACTTCTTTTACTGTATATTGTTTTAATTGACCCATTCTCTTGTTAATTACGAATTTCAGACTCTTATGCTTAATTTATAAATGAAAGTTTATTAATTAGTATACAAATATTGAAAGGAATAAAGAATTTGCAGGGTTTGGTATTATCTGTGTTAACCAGCATCCATTGTGGTTCTCAGAGCTTATGAAGATCATACTGTCATTTATTCTTACTCTTTCCATTAGTTATTATAAAAGAACACCTGATAATTGAGCTACTGAGATAGTCCAATGGGCAAAGACCCTGGCCACCAACACTTGGCAACTTGAGTTCAATCCCCAGGCCCCACATGGTGGAAGTTCAGAACAAGTTCCTACATGTTGTTCCTGACCTGAACACATACACCGTGGCATGCATAAACCATGGGATGCATATACTACACACACAGTGGCATGCATGGGTCCTCTCACTGTGTACACAAAAGACTTAAAACATAAATTATTTAGGGCTGGGAAAAAAGAATGCTTAATGTTTGTTGAAATGGAGGGATCTTTGAACGTCAGCATCCCCTCATCAAGACTTAGCTCCTATTTCAGAGGAGACAAGAGAGGAGAGCGGTGGTAGACTGCCTACTATTTATTCCACCTAGAAAACAAGCTCTCACAAGCTACTCTCCTTGTTTCTAAGTTACCCAGACCATCTGTCTATGTTTCAGGATATTTTTCTGAATCATTTGTTTGAAGTATGGTATTCTTATTTTCAAAATAAATGGCATTTTGTGCTTCTTTGAGTACAATGAACCAGATTGTTTTTTTGCTATCAAGTTTCCCTGGAGGACTGAAAGGGAACTTTGGGAAGCTCTACTATTTCCTATTGCCTATTAGGGCACCATTTCAGGAACTGCTTCTCAAATGCTGGGGAATAAATTAAGAACTCATATATGGTGCCTCAGTGATCTTAACTTGCAGGTGGGGCACAGAGTGTCTTCCAGTTTCCTGTCTAGGAGGGATTTCTAGAATGGCTGCCGCTATTAACTGTGCATGTGGCTGCCGACAAATTGTCAACTTTCCCAGTTTTGTTTTTGAATCTAAAGTGTAGGAGTATTGGATCACGCTGACCCCTAAAGTCCATTCCCTGTTCCCCAAAGCCACGGTTCACAATACGACAGCTTCAATATGCAGGAAAATCAAAGGATATATAGAATACTGTGCTTTTGTGCATAACTTGCATGTATTCTAAAAAGATTATCATAGATAAAGTTTCTGAAAGACTGCTATTTCATTGTATCTGCCACAATATACCTCTGTGAATTTATTGTGTATTTCTTGCTAATATAAAAATTCTTTTTATATTTATAAAGTCCAGAGCTATTTGACTCTGGTTGATTAAAGAAGCCCCTAGGCGCATGACTTTGAAACAGCATTGATTATTGATTTTCTGTTAAACTGTCAAAACAGTATAATAGCAGGCTGTTGCCAAAGTGAGCCAATGATGTTGCCCAGGACCAGAGAGATAGAGCATGGGATGCCATAAATCCACAAGCAAAAGTAGAGAAAAAAGAGCAGGCAATTGGAAACCACTCAAGGTTTCAATGAGTGGCTGTTAAGTCAAAGAAACTGGGTCCTGTGTCAGAGGGATGCCTGCCTGATGAATTGAGATTCTCTGTGAACTTTATTCCTGAGAGCTTCAAAGAAAGTCATGCTGAACAGAAAACAATCTCTAGACAGAAGCAAAATCCATCATACTGTTTATTAAGACCCTAGTGTTCCTGCTTCAAAGTTCAAAGGGAGACAACTGAAGAGCATTATCTTCCCATGCAGCTGCCAAACCCAAATAATTATTACTGCAGTTGTCTCCCCGCTCTCCAACATAAATCATGGTGAAGACCAGGAACACACATAAAGCAAAAACCAAAACAAAAGGAAATCCGGGAAAGCTGCAAGCAACCATAACAGATGCACAAAGCACAACAGAGAAACACAAAACCTATGAGATACCACTCTTCTGTGACAGCTCAACACCAAAAATTAAAAAATAGAAAAAATAAAATAAAATAAAATAAAATAAAACAAATGAAAATAAAAATGACAAAGATCATGAGATAATGGAGATGCCAGAAAAGGTTCTGGAGACCATGCTTAAGAAGGTTCAGAGGGCTCATATCCAATGTATACAAAGAATTCAAGAAGTTAGACTAGACTCCAAGGAGCCAAATAACCCTAGTAAAAATGGGCTACAGAGCTAAACAAAGAATTCTCAATTGAGGAATATTGAATGACCCAGAAGCCACTAAAGAAATGTTCAACATCATTAGTTACCAGGGAAATGCAAATCAAAACAACCCTGAGGTTCCATCTCACAATGGTCAGAATGGTTATGATCCAAAAACTCAGGTGACAGCTGATGCTGGTGAGGATGTGGAGAAAGGGGAACACTCCTCCATTGCTGGTGGGATTGTAAGCTGGTACAACCACTCTGGAAATCTGTCTGGGGGCTCTTCAGAAAGTTGGAAACTATTCTACCTGAGGATCCAGCTATACTACTTTTGGGCATATACCCAAAAGATGCTCCAACAAGGACACATGCTCCACTGTGCACATAGAAGCCTTATTTATAATAGCCAGAAGCTGGAAAGAACTCAGATGTTCCTCAACAGAGGAATGGATACAGAAAATGTATATTTACATAATGGATAATGTAAATGTTCAGGTATTAAAAACAATGACTGCATGAAATTCTTAAGCGAATGGATGGAACTTGAAATTATCATCCTGAGTGAGGTAACCCAGTCACAAAAGAACACATATGGTATGTACTCTCTGATAAGTGGATCTTAGCCAAAAAGAAGCTCAGAATACCTACGAAACAACTCATTGACCACATGAAACCCAAGTAGAAGGAAGACCAAAGTGTGGATGCTTCAGTCTTTCTTAGAAGGGGGAACAAAATAAGGGAGGTAGAGGATGGGAGGGACTTGAGAGGAAGAAAGGAGAGGGAGAGAGGAAAAGGAGGGGGCAGAATTAGGTCTGTGGGGAGACAGGGATGATTTACAGAGGGTCAAGAATTTGAACAGAGGTATGTAGCAATGGCGAATAGGAAACTGGGAGTAGCTATCAGTAAATCCCACATGCTAGGAATGCAAGAGGCTCCCAGGACCCAAGGCGGATGAAATTAGCTGAAATGCTCAACAAAGGAGAAGGAGAGCCTGTAGAGACCATATCCAGTGGTTAGGAAATGCCCCTAGTTGGGGGAACTGGCCATTTACTCATCTCCAAGTTTTTAAACCAGAATTGCTCCTGTCCAAAGGAAATACGAAGACAAAGTTTGGAGCAGAGACGGAAGGAAAGGTCATCCAGAGAATGCCCCACCTGGGAATCCATCCAATATACAGTCACCAAACCCAGACTCTAATTTGGATGCCAAGAAGTGCTTACTGATAGGAGCTGTCTCCTGAGTGGCTGTGCCAGAGCCTGACAAATAGAGAGGTTCACAGTCAACAGTTGGACTGCACAGGGTCCCCAATGGAGGAGTTAGAGAAATGACTGAAGGAGCTGAAGGGGCTTGCAACCCCATAGGAAGAACAACAATGTCAACCAACCAGACCTCTTTCCTCCAGAGCTCCAGGAACTAAACCACCAACCAAAAAGTACACATGGAGGAACACATGACTCCAGCTGCATATGTAGCAGAGGATGGTCTTGGGCATCAGTGGGAGGAGAGGCCCTTGGTACTGTGAAGGCTCACTGAGCTAGTGTAGGGGAATGCAGGGCAGGGAGGCAGGAGTGGGTGGGTGAATGGAGGAGCACCCTCATAGAAGCAGGAGGACAAGGGATAGAATATAGGGGTTTTTGGGGGGACTGGGAAAGGGGATAACATTTGAAATGTAAATATGGAAAATATCCAATTTTTCAAAAACAGAAGGTTCAAAGATCAAGTAGATAACTCAAAACAAAAAGTAAGGAATTTAATCCAAATCATGGAAATAGGCTTACAAGGCAATTCAGACAGACAAGAATGTTGCCAAAGTGGGAAAAAAATTAGTACCTTGGAGGGGAAATTTTAAACTATGAAAGAAGTCGATAGGAAATAGATACACTGGGAGATAACTGAATAAAAACTCTGAAAATGAAGCAACCATTCCAATAAATGAGACAACAGAAAGCAACATCAACAGACAGACATAAGCAAAAGCAAAGAAGCAATGAATAGAACACCAAACTCCAAGAAATCTGGGATATACTTACAACAAAAACTAAGAATTCATGGGACAGAGGAATGAACTCCAATGAAAGGTAATAGCCTAAATAAGCCATTTATACTTGGAAATTTGGCAAACCTAGAAAATTATAGGGACACATAAACATAAACATCTACAACTTAAAACACACACGGCCAGAAAGGAAGAAGCCTTTCTTGACATCAAAATGCCAGAAACACAGAGAAATAACACCAAGAGCTGTAAAGGGAAAACACCCAAAAAGCTTAGAGAGGCAGAAGTATCAGAATAAGAGCAGATCTATCATCAACAGCCACAAAAGCTAGGGAAGTGTGAAATGATATATTCTTAGTCTTGGAAGCAAATAGCTGCCAACCAAGACTGCAATACCCAATGAAATTATCTATTAAAACAAAAGGATCATTAAAACTGAGCCTCAATTAAAACCAGAAACACTCAAGGTGCTAAGGGAAACAGGGGTTACATTTCTGGACACAGGTACAGGCAATAAACACAGCCCTGAACAGAACCAGAATGGCACAGAAGTCAAGCACAAGAGTTAGCAAATGGGACAACGTAAAATTTAAAATCTTCTTCACAGCACAAGAAACTGAACAGAACAAACTGACAGCCTGCAGAGTAGGAGAAAGTCTTTTACATCTGTACATGGGCTACTATCTTGAATATACAAAGAACTGTGCAAGTTAAACAGCAAAGAGACAAACTGATAATCAATAAATACACAGTAAAGTTTCAGTAGAGTTTTCAAAAAAGTGCTCTGAAAAAAATAGAAGAAAAGAAAAATAAAAGAAAAAGAAGTAAAAATGATCTACTTTTTCTTTAGTGCTCAATATCTCTAGCTAGCAGACAAATCCACATTCAAATTTTGTTAAGAGTCTATACTAGCCTCATGAGAATAGAAACCCTCAAGACAGCAAGTTCTGGCGAGGACATTGGGAAAGAAGGATCCTTGCACACTGTTAGGAGTGTATTCAACTTTAACCTAGAGAGGATTTCCTAACTTCTGAGACCTCAGATGAACATTCTGAAAAGATCTCCAACAATTCCACTGATATCACAATTCTCTTTAGGCTGCTCCCTCTTGGATGTTGCATATGATGGAGCTTAAATCATATCTATCTATCTATCTATCTATCTATCTATCTATCTATCTATCTATCTATCTATCTATCTACCTACCTACCTACCTACCTACCTACCTACCTACCTACCTACCTATCTATCTATCTATCCATCCATCCATCCATCCATCCATCCATCCATCCATCCATCCATCTATCTATCTATCTATCTATCTATCTATCTATCTATCTATCTATACTCAGAGGCTCTATTATGTGCCTCTGTGGTATTGTGCACAATGTGTGAGTTTATATGCTTGCTGCTCCACCACCTTCCTCCCTTAGATTTTTGCTTAGTAGGATGACCTTGGCCTGCAAAGACTCTGGAAGCATAGGCAACATTGGAGTTCATTGTTTAAATTGTTGAAGGTTTCTTTCGGCAGCACTGGATTGGTTATCTCTTTCTGTCATCTTCAACACTGGACTAGGTATCAGGGAATGCACTAGCCAGAAAGGCTGCTAAAAACCCCTTTCTCAAGGGGATACCCAATGAACTGAGTCAGCACAGATTTACAGAGAGTCTCTTGGCTGTGGAGATTCTCATAAAATCTCATAAATTATTAATACTTCACATAAATTCACTTTGTGGATTTCAAAGTGTGTGGACAAGTGAATAGAATGATGTCTACATTAAAAAGCATCAAGAATGGCTTAGTAAGGATTTATCAAAGAAACTATAATAGTACCACACTCTAACTTATAATTTGGATTTTCAGATTTCAGTTATCTTTGTTATTTTAATATTTATAGATGCCAACCGTACACTGTTTCAGCAATGGATAAACTCTATTATAGGAATTCACACTAGATTGTTCCCTGAGAAAAGAACATACACACTACATTTGTTTCCAACTTAGGTTCAAAGAACTGTATATTCTTGTATGGATTAAATAAAAAGTAATTATTTACAACTTTGATTATAATTCTACATTATAATTATAAGTGAAGCTACCAAATAAGAATAGAATTTTAACAAGAGACTTGTTGATCAAGAACGTTAAGTGAAATTTATGGTACATTGCGAGTATTTGAAGCGATGACATACATTAATAAGTTTCAGAAGCAGTATGAATTATACAGATCTGGCCTTCCTTTTGTGTCAAGCAGATTTTTTTTATTAAGTGTTGTCTTCATAATCCTATTATTAATAGAAAGCACAAGAAAGGTACACTTGATCAAAACCAGCATCCTGATAATCCCAATTAAGTGTTAGTTGCTCAGCTACAGTGAAAGTTGGCAAGTGTTAGATTGCTGGCATTGAGTTAACTCTGTAATAGCACTGGCTAGGGCACAGTTTAAGAGAAATTGTGGAGTGGAATCTGTTGGCAGGATTCTGGAGTAGGAGGAGGAAATGTGTCTAACACACTATGTGCTTCCATGTCCATCTGGCATTCTCCGATGGGAAGATCTGGGGAGGTCCACAAAATGTGATTGATGGGGCGTTTGAGAAGGAAATCGAGATAATCCATACTCATACTTTCCTTCTATCACAGTACCTATTAGCAAGGGTAGTGGATTGAGCAGGCTATAGCTGTAGTGTATGTAAAATGAAATTCAGTGACATGATCCTTCTCATTTGATGAAATCATGCGTGGCATTTTCATATTTTTTCTTATATCTTTTACTCAAACCTTCTATTGCATTTTTATGTTTTAACAAGAAACACAACTTGAATAATAACCTTCAGAGTGCCAAAGGACCATTTTTCAGTTTCAGAATGCAGATATTTATCCCACCCCCTGCCAATGCATGATTCACTATGCACTGATTCATTTTGTTAAATTATTTATGTATACAACATTTTGATATGATATCCTTGATGCAACAACAAAAATAACTTGAAAATGGAAAATCATGAAGGCAAAAATACCTTTTCTCTTACTTCCAAAAATATACTAAGTATTTTGATGAGTCCTTTCATCCACATATACATTTACATATTCAAATTAACACTTTCCTCTCAAATTATTTTTTACATATTACCTTGTAGTCTGTTCTTTCATTTGTAAAATATCACCAATATTTTTTAAATTTTTCTAATAATGTTTTAATTAATTTGTGTTTGTGTGTGTGTGTGTGTGTATGTATATGCATGTATGACTATATGTCTGTAGGTACCTGAGTGCTACAGAAATCATATAGAGGTCAAAGGACAACTTGCAGGGGTAGCTTTTCTCCTTCCATCCTGTGGGTCTCAGGGGTTAAACTCAGGATCATAACCATGCTATGCCTATATATATAAACATATATACATATACACATATATTTAACTATAGATGTTGTGTCAATTATGTTTAGGAATAAACCTAGGATACCCAAGATATAAGATACAATTTGCTAAACACATGAAACTCAAGAAGAATGAAGACTGAAGTGTGGACACTATGCCCCTCCTTAGAATTGGGAACAAAACACCCATGGAAGGAGTAACAGAGACAAAGTTTGGAGCTGAGACGAAAGGATGGACCATCTAGAGACTGTCATATCCAGGGATCCACCCCAGAATCAGCTTCCAAACGCTGACACCATTGCATACACTAGCAAGATTTTATCGAAAGGACCCAGATGTAGCTGTCTCTTGTGAGACTATGCTGGGGCCTAGCAAACACAGAAGTGGATGCTCACAGTCAGCTATTGGATGGATCACAGGGCTCCCAATGGAGGAGCTAGAGAAAGTACCCAAGGAGCTAAAGGGATCTGCAACCCTATAGGTGGAACAACATTATGAACTAACCAGTACCCCGGAGCTCTTGACTCTAGCTGCATATGTATCAAAAGATGGCATAGTCTGCCATCACTGGAGAGGTCCATTGCACACGCAAACTGTATATGCCCCAGTACAGGGGAACGCCAGGGCCAAAAAAATGGGAATGGGTGGGTAGGGAAGTGGTGGGGAGGGTATGGGGGACTTTTGGGATAGCATCGGAAATGTAATTGAGGAAAATATGTAATAAAAATAAATAAATAAATAAATAAATTAAATAAATAAATAAATAAGAAATTCACTAACTAGATTCTACTAGCAGTTGTCAACCTGTGGGTTCTGACACCTTTAGGGGTTACATATCAGATGTCCTGCATATCCTGAATATTTACATTAAAACTGATAACAGTAGCAAATTATAGTTTATGAAGTAGCAATGAAATAATTATATGGTTGGAGGTCACCACAACATGAGCGGTACTAAAAGGGAAGCATCATTAGGAAGGTTGAGACCATTGCTCATGCAGTTGTATTTGAAAGACCATCAATCCTGTCACAGCATGAAACCACACTGTTCCCTCTTCGGGGATAACAGACATGCTACACCTGATGCACACAGACTGCATCTGCTTACTACTAACTTATTGGCAGCATTTGGGCTAAGACCTCATCAGGTACTGTTTCCTGGGATTGGATCCAAGATGATTGGGCTGTACCCAAATGCAGAGCAAGGCATTAAAGGTGTCAAATCAGTAGTGGGAACTTTGCTTGTGTCAGGGCTGCTGGATTTCAAGCTAGGGAACTCAAGAGTGCATGGCCAACACCAAGCTAACCTGATTGAGCATGAGCATAACTTTGGGCAAAAATAACAATATTTCACAAACATTCCTGCTATAGTCTGAACATTTTTGTTCCCTTCAATTGATATATTGAAATTCTAACTTCCGAGGACATGGTGTCAGATATAAAAGCCTATGGAAGGTGATTAAGTTTCAATGGTGGTGTCACTATGAATGAAACCAATGTCCTTATAAAATAAAACATTGCAGGGATGTCCATCCTTTTGACCCTGGGACACATCACTGTCATGTAGTTTGTGCTCCAGTATCACACAATGTAGTTTCAAAAAACATGTGTGTGTGTGTGTGTGTGTGTGTTTAGAAAGCATCATGATGGTTTAAGCAAGGTTATGCTTTTGTGTGGAGATTTATTCATTAAAGTAGCCCCTGTTCCTTTAGTGAATAGGGACTGTAATGGGTACTGTAGTGTCTCTCAGCATATCTATGATTTAATATGGGAGATGCCAGACAGAAAGTGTTCTCCATGAAGAGGAAAGCAGCCCTCACCAAACGCGGCTCGTTAGCATCATGGGCTCTGCAAGTTTCAGACTGTGGAAATGTTTCTGCTGTTCATTTGCTACTTGAGTTATGGTGTTTTGTTGTACAAACCCAAATTGACTCGGAAAAATGTGTCTGCTGGAAGTGGCTGTCACTCACAGTACACCCCTACTGAGCAAGTCAGGAGCCTCCATACTTGCTGTCCCAGAGCTTTGGCTCCATTTTGATGTCCGTTCCCTCATGCCCTAGGCCCACACACATACCACAGGCAGTTTTCCGGTTGGCCCAGCATCTCCAGACACAGGGGAAGGCAGATTCTTTCTTTCAACCCTTCCAAGGTCTTACTGAAATACACGTTGTTGCTCAAGAGCATATTTTAGGTCTTTGCTTAATCCTTCTTCTTTGCAAATCACTCCAATAATCCCCTTCCCTTTCCATTCATCTGAGATTAAAGTTTTCCATTAGGATCAAGTAGAGTGACTCACTCAGCAGCACACAGACACATGCTTGTGGTACCAATATTCAAAGAAACAGAGGTGAAAACAATGTCTTAAAACAATGAATTTCAACTGATGTCATATGAGGCTTTTGCATGCAGGCAGTTTTTTCCCCCCTGAAACCTCTCAAATCTGGCAGGGAGCTTTCTGTCTTGCAGTTGCATAAATTCTGAGTATCTCAGTGTTACCAGACTGGACAGAGACCCAAAGTTTATCAGCCTACTTAAGAAAACAATGCCACCATCCTGATGCTCTTGAACCTCAGTGAGAACCCTAGGTTTTCCTTACTGTCACTTTCTGCCCATGTTCATTGAGGTGACATGAAATCTCAAGTCACTGCTTGTTTCAGGAAGCCTGAAAGTTGGCTTCTCAACTCTTAATAACACAGAAGGGTTTTTAATGCAAATCAAAAAGGAATGCGTACTTCCTTCCCCAATTAACCCTTTCTCCAAATTCTAGATCAAATGACTGGAGGATCATATCTTCTCTCTGGTAGATGTTGTTATACCCAAAGTTGTCCACACCCATTAACTTGCCATTTATCAAGTGTGTAAAGTCTGATGTTTTAATTTATATGTGGGTATTCTCTAGCCATTTTTATGTGTGTATTATATCTTTTAAAAATAATGTTTTAATTTTTTAAAATTAAAATATGATTACATCATTTTCCCCTTTCCTCTTCTACCTCTAACCTTTCTCATGTGGCTCACCCTTGTTCTCTCTCAAATTCATGAGCTCCTTTTTCTTTCATTGTTGTTATCTTAGTGTGTTTTTTTTTTTTTTTCACTTGCTCCTGGAAAAATACCTAATACATATGGTAAGTTAAATTACCTGGTGCTTGTCTGTTGTCTTCTACATAAAAGGTATCAATGCTTCTACTAAAGAAAATACAGCTGCCTTTCCTTTTGTTAGAGTTCTTATTGAACAAAGGTTTTTCTCCTGCTGGTACAATTGCTCTCTCCTTTCAACAGTAATTATTCTGTTCGAAAGTAAACATTGTGACATCCTTTAATAAAAGTTACCACTCTACATTCTTTAAATAAAACCAACATCACTATATGGATTCTCCTAAGCTTTAGAGAATATTTGACCGTTCTTTATCCCTTTCCTGCCTTTCCGATGTCATTCTTCTACCTGTACAGTGTGAGACCTGTATCACCATCTATCTTGTCTCTTGTTTCTTTTCAGATAAGGTCTCACAAGATGGCCCATGCTGGCTTCACACTTGTCACCTCCTGCCTCAATGCCTGAGGACTGGCATTACAGGCATATGACAGCGCAGGTGGCTTTAAAATTTTAAAGCATCAATTAGAAATTCTACACATGGAATGGACTTTAAGATATAATAAGATACCAAAGGGTTACCCTGCTGCTCCTGGGTAGGTGAGCTCACTATAGTCAAAGACTTAGTCCCTATGGCAGTGCTACTGGGAAACCTTTGGAGACTGGATCTAGTGGAATGACTTGAGGATGTGAAGTGTTACTCAGAGGACCTCTGATAATCTGAGTAAGAACAATGCTCTAAGCCCAATGCCCGTTCTGTTCTCTTATTCTCTGCTTATGCTCAACACATGACCACAGACACACATTCTCACCATCATGTGTCTCCACCAGGCATCGCTGTGTCTAAGCAAATACCTCTGACATCTGCTCTGCAAGTAAGAACACCAAGAGGCTGGATAAACAAACCTTTATTTTTACACAGTATCATAGCTCACTGCAGAGCTGGCTGATTCGCCACCTTAATGTATAATCCTAGGTCTCAAATGACGACAAGCAAACCCAGAAAAGGTAAGTAGCTGAGCACTCTCACAGACCAAATAGATAATGCCGACTGAGCCAGGACTGTAGAAAAAAATTTTTAAATGCAGAAAACAGGATTGAAGAGATTGTGCAGTGCTTTAAAGCCCTTACTGCTCTTTCAGAGCACGTCTGGTTCCCAGCACCCATGTCAGGTGGGTCACAACCTAATGTAACTCCAGCTCCAAGGGATCGGATACTGTCTTCTGGTTTAAAGGCATCTGCACTAATGTGTACACCATCTACCCCCAAATGCATAATTAAAAAAAATGTGTAAAGATAATTTAGAGAAAAAAATAAAACAAGGATAAGAAGCTGGGGGGTGGGGGAGGGAAGAGAAAGAGAAGGAAGGGACAAGGGACAGAGGGAGAAAGGAGGGAGAGATTTCTTTAATTCATCTCTACAGTCAGAAATAAAACAATGTGCAAGGAAAAAGAAGCAGGAGAGCTACACTAACATACGGCAGTCCAGTTCTTGCGGGAGCCATGGCCCATGTCTTAAACAGCACCGCCATCATGGTGGATCGACAGGAATAACACAAAGCAGATGGCTTTGAGAGAAGGCGCTTTTCCTTCCTTTCAGGCATTG
This sequence comes from Mus musculus, assembly GCF_000001635.26. Taxonomy (NCBI): domain Eukaryota; kingdom Metazoa; phylum Chordata; class Mammalia; order Rodentia; family Muridae; genus Mus; species Mus musculus. The sequence continues at coordinate 117,409,570 of NC_000069.6, forward strand.
ATAAGTTGTTAGTGGTACCCCTGGGTAAAGAGCAGCCCTACCTGTGGCCAAATCTAACCCAACTGGTACCTGGCTTATTTATCATTAACATTCTTGTGAGTTATTTATAAATGCCTTCAAACAAGAAAACAGCATTGCTTTACGTTTTGATCTAGTAAAAAAAAAGTGCCTTCTTTAATTACAAATGTACTATCTTAACAGCGTGGAAAATATTGTTTTATTACTTAACCTGCTGTTATATTACATGATACATTTAAATTTTAAATAAATATGAAACTAATTATGAATAAGCATTTCTGGGTAATAAATTAAAGGAATATTTTCCGATTTGATGCTGACACTCAAATAATATGCTCACATGAGAGTTTATATGCAATTTCCTAGCAGTCTATTCAAGCTGATTAGAGGAACTTGTATGAAATTATGAAGGTTTTCACAATAAAGCAGTTAACTTTTTAGAGTTTTACTTTGTTTTTATTGTGATCATGTGTGTGTGTGTGTGTGTGTGTGTGTATACAGATCATGTGTGTATGTGTGTGTGCATACATGAGTGCAGATGCCCTCAGAGGCCAGAAAAGAATATCAGATCCCACAGAGCTAGAGTCCTGAGCCTCCTAACATGGATGCTAGAGACTGAATTCAGGTTCTCTGTAAGAGTTATAAACACTCCTAACCTCTGAACCATCTGTCAATTCCATTGCGCTTTTATTTTAAATAACAAACGTTGAACTAAGCCTTAGCTTCAATATAGCTCTGAGAACACTCTTTCGGAATGGATAGCACTGATCTCAGATATGTTTCAGTTCAAAGATCTCTCTCTCTCTCTAATCAATAAGTAGGAAAGCAAAACATAAAAATACCCACACAAGCAGAAAAATAATATTTACAATATAGCTACTGTCATCAGATTCTTTTATTCTAATGTATTGTGTGTTTGGGAATATTTTTCACAGTAATAATCTGTTCTTATGGCTTCCTTCTAGAATAATTATAGACTAATACTCTTTGTGTACAGTTACATCTGCTCTCAGGAAACACAAATGAACAGAGAAATCTGAAATTAGTTGCAAATTTGGGAACTCATGGCTAAGAGCAAGTTAACGGTAGATAAAATTCTTCTCCTTTTAGTAGATTTCAGATGCTGGCAATACATAAATTTGCATCAAGCCAAAACTATTATAATTTTGGACCCCAGATGGAGGTTGTTTATGAAAAACTAGGGAACATGCACTTTATTTATAGCACAGAAATCACTAACACTTGAAAAACAAAAAGGCAATTACTGTATCTCCAACCATGTAATGACAATGTTAGATAGAAGAGCCACGCATTTAACTGCATCATTCTTAAATCGAAAGCTGAGTAGTGGAGATTGTGACTGCCTTTGGAAAATTAGAGAAAAATAACACTTTTAGAATTATAACACAAAAGACAATTAAAGTTGTTACTCTAGTCCCCAGAACAATAAAGTCCCACTTAGGAAAAAAGAGAAACAAGGCATCAGAGAAATATTAAAATAAAATCAATTAGATATGTCTTCTCTTCTCTTCTCTTCTCTTCTCTTCTCTTCTCTTCTCTTCTCTTCTCTTCTCTTCTCTTCTCTTCTCTTCTCTTCTCTCTCTCTCTCTCTCTCTCTCTCTCTCTCTCTCTCTCTCTCTCTCTGTATGTGTGCATGTGTGTGAGTGTTTGCATATATTTATTCTATGGTGAATATCTTTTCAGACTTTTCTTCCAGTTCCCTTCTTTGTTCTGAGTCCTAACATTTCCATTCCTTTAAAAGTATGTCTTTCCGACTCCTTGTTATCAGATGACCTTCCACCATACTTTGTTTGCCATTGTTGTGACATTAGAAAAACCTGATGGCCCTGTCAGGTTAAGCTACTCATCCTCAATACTTTTATTAGGAGACAGGTGATTATGAAGAACAAAGTATGATCTAGTCAAGGTGGCCACATTAGGAAGAGGGACAAAGGTCCAGGGACCCCTGCTCTAAGCCCAGAAGCTGGAACCTGAAATGAAGGAATGAAGTTTAGGTTTAAATAGAAGGCAAGGGGTATGTGCAACCAAGCAGTTCTGTCCAGATAGGTCTCACCCATCACTCCACCATTGACCCACTGTTTTGTCCCCAACGTCTACTATAATGAAAATTATTATTTTTTTGCCCCACACCCACCCTGGGAGACAAGTTTCTTCTTTTGCTGAGACCAAGCTTCAGGTTTTTCCTTTTCCAGTATGAGACTAGCTGAGAAAGTTGAATTTCTTAAGGTCCATTGTTTCAATTGTCCTTGAGCCAAAGGGAGGGACACACACGTTTCTTTCAATATCTCCATTTCTGCCAGGATGTTACACTGTCCCAGGGTCCCTTCCTTTCTGCTTGTTTCTTTTTTGTTTATTTTTCTCCCTCTGTTATTATAAATGAACTCTAACAAAAGCATTTTCAGCTCTAAAGAATGAAGAAGCTTCGTTGTCTGATCGTTATATAAAATAACCACAAATAATTTTTCTGACAATGAACCCTTTGTGTCAAGATGAGCAAGGCGAAAATGAGGCTACTTTCCTTAAAAAGCTGAACGTGACATCTTAGACTGCAATGCATGGCCCCACATTCGTTCTCAGTGCTAGCCCAGTATGCCTTCATTCCTAATTTTGTACCACCACTGATCCTGGATTTTCACATACCATGCCATTCAGCACTCTTTACGAAATAAATGATCATTCATCTTTGCTTCTCTCTGTTTAGAAAAGTAAAAACAAAACAAAACACAACAACAACAACAAAACCACCACCACCACTAACAACAAAAGACCTTCCTCCAAGATTTGACTTTATATGAATTTGTTCCCATCACTCAACATATTTATGTTCCGACTTTTATTTTTATTATTAAACTTCTCTTTCTGTTCTTTTATTCCTTTCCCCTAAGATGCTTATTTCTTCCTGCCCTGCCATCCTTCTTTTCACTTGCCCCCTTTTCTATATTTTTCTTTTATTCCATAGCCCAACCTTCTACCCTTTCTCCTTCCTCCTGTCATTCCTCTTCTTGTCCAGAAAAGGGTTGCCAGGCCTTGTCACTCATCCTCAAAGCCCAGAGACAATTAGTCATTGGAGAAAGAAAGTGGATACTTTCTGGCCTCTTTCTGCAAAGATTGCTTCTCAGTCCTTGCTCTGTCCTCACCCCCTCCTACCATGCCCCTTTTCCCATTTAAATATTGATGCCCCTCACTGGCTGCCTACTAAAGTAACCCTGTCTGGCACTCTGCAGAGGCAAGAGGAGCTGCAGCCTGGCGGCAGGTAAGAGACGTTAGGCATATTCTCCTCTTGTTACCTGCTCTTCTGTCGTTCCCAGGCTCCAAGTTTGCCAAGGACTGAAAACCCCATGTGCGTATCAGTAGATTTGCTGCCCTGAAAGAAGCTCCACTTCCCTTCAGCTGCCAACTTTCTGGTGCTGTATCAACAGCTACTCTGAAGCAAAAGGAAAAGGCAGCCCGGTTTCTTCAAGTGGGACAATGGCTAAAGGCACAGTGGAAATTCTAGTTACTCACAGCTCAGTGGTTTTGTGCTGAGGACAAAAGAGTGGTTTGGGTCTTCCTCAGTTGTGTAGTCTCAGCTTATCCAGAGAGGCTGTACATGTAGCTACCTTGTGCAGTGGTCTGCACACTTTACTCTGGGAAGTGGACAAGTGGCTACCTTGTCCACTGGTCTGATGGTTCCAGAATCAAGACTGTAGTTTCTGAATGTCAGTGTCACAGCAAGAGTTCCCAGAGACTGATGAAGCTTCTGAGTGCTCCAGCGTGTACCACTTAATTATGTGCCCTGTGTAATTTCAGAACAGTTCTATTTTTAGAGAGACTTTATTTTTAAAAAGCTTATATTTTAGAGTAGGAGGAGATGCAAATCATTTTAGGCCTTGTAATGAGCCTTAAAATGCCACTCCACAGAGCTGTAAAATTGGTCTGCACTTCAAATGGGTCACATTTAGATCAAGATGACAGTAATGGCAGGGTTTAAAAATGTGAGATGCCATGCATGTTTGAGTGGATAGGTCTGATATGTGGTGTGTGTGTGTGTGTGTGTGTGTGTGTGTGTGTGTGTGTGTGTGTCTTATGTAGAGGTAGTTGCTTATTACTAGTTAAAGAAGTCAAGGACATTTAGGACATCTTATAGCAATTCAGACTAGATGCAAATGTTTAACAAGGTCAGGTTGCATGTGACATATATTCCCCAAATGGGGAAGATACAAGAATTAAAACGTGAGCAGTAGCAGAAAGCTGGCAGGAAGGGTGTGACACTGACTGTGCTGTCAGCCTTGAAATAGCATCTGGGAAGAGCCTTAGTATGTGCATGGATTTCTTCTGTGTGAACATGAGCTCTGTCTGTGTGTCTGTGTGGGCCTGAGTGTGTTGGGTAGAGGAGAGACAAACAGGCTACTGGAGGAGAACCAATGTCTCTTAAGAGCACAACTCCTAGCTTCCCTGCTTTGATTACGGTCTAAAGAATTTTTAATTTGTGTTTTTATTTTTTATCTTTAATACTTTTATTTGTCTCTTGAAATTTTATAAATGTGGACAATGTCTTGATCAAATTCACCTTCTTTTTCCCTTTCCTACTTTTACTAGGCACCTTCTAATACATCTGTCTCAATTTCATAAACTCGAAATTTATGTGTTTGTGTGTGTGTGTGTGTGTGTGTGTGTGTGTGTGTACATATGCAATAGACATTTACATTGATTCCACTGAGTCCAGTTAGTGCTGCCCACATGATCATGGATATAGGGCCATCAATGGGGCATAGACAATCTATCATTACCACACCCTTAAGGATAAACAACTCACTCTCCCTCACCAACAATCAATGACCAATAGCTTCTCAGTTCCAGACAGGACTTCGGGAGCCCCTCTCCTGTCAGTGTTGGAATTTAAATGTCTTAATCTTGTGCCAGTCTTATCCAGGTAAGCATAACTTCTGATAGTTCATGTGTGTAAAAGCTATGTCATTTCTAGAAGCCGGAGTTCCCATGTCATCCTCTGAATTTCACATTCTTTTTACTTTTTCTTCTTTCTTTCTTTCTTTCTTTCTTTCTTTCTTTCTTTCTTTCTTTCTTTCTTTCTTTCTTTCTTTCTTTCTTCTTTTTCCTTCCTCCTCCTCCTCCTCCTCCTCCTCCTCCTCCTCTTCCTCCTCTTCCTCCTCCTCCTCCTCCTCCTCCTCCTCCTCCTCCTCCTCCTCCTCCTCCTCCTCCTCCTCCTCTTCTTCTTCTTCTTCTTCTTCTTCTTCTTCTTCTTCTTCTTCTTCTTCTTCTTCTTCTTCTTTGGTACAAAATTAAGTGTATGGGACACAGGAAGGGATCGGCAGAAGGGAATAGGGGCAAAGAAAGAAGAGGGACAGAGGACAGAAGGAAAAGAGAGAGAAGAAGAGAGAGAGATAGAAAGAGAAAAAACAGAAGAAGAGAAGGAGAGGGAGAAAGGGAGGGAGGAAGGGAGGGAAGGAGGAAGGTAGGGAAGGAGGAAGGGATGGAAGGAGGAAGGGAGGGAGAGGGTCCTTGAATTCTTTTCACAGCCTTTCACATTCTTTCTATCTCTTCTTCTAGGTAGTTCCCTGGGCCTTGTGGGTGGGGTCGGTATCCCCAAAATCACATGGGTTTGTCCGAAGAGTGAGTCAGCTTTGCACCACCTTGTGTGATATAACCATTTTTTTTCCTCTCTCTTGCACTCACCCTATACTTCTCCCACCATGATTCAGACCAACCTTTGCTAAAGGGTATCCAGAGATGATGCAGAGTTTCAGAGTTGGCGCTACATCCACCTAGCTGCCCGACTCCAGTACCAGATCTCTGGGGGCAGTCATGGTCACGCTCATCCCTGAGCACAGTGGGGAAGCAGGATAATCAGTTGGCTGAATGTTTCTATTTTCTGGGCCTGATTGTTCCATTGTGGAGATACAGCTGCATCGTCTCTGCTCCTTTCTTAGCTGCCCCTCCTTGTACCTATTTCCAGCTCAGTTTTCCAGCTACATCAGTCTTAACCCTTACACCTACCTCTAGGCAGATGCCTATTTCCCAACATTCAACTGTAGCTCCCACACCCAACCTATGTTCTCTCCCAATCCTTTAGCTGGTCACCTTCACTCTGGGTCCTACACTCATGTTTGCTGATATAAACACAGATCATATAAGCTCACAGAGACTGAAGCAGCAAGCACAAGGCTTACATGGGTGTGCACCAGGTCCTCTGCAAACGTATTGTGACTATTGGCTTAGTATTTTTATGGAAGCCCTGAGTGAGAGAGCAAAGTGGGTCTCTGACTCTTGTGCTTATTCTTGGGTCTCTCCTGTTGGGTTGCCATGTCTGACTTTTGATATGATATTTTTTGCTTCATCTTATTACATTTTATTTTTAAAAAGAAAATAAATGTCTTGAAACTAAACAATAGTGAAGAGAGTAAATACATTTTCAAGTTCCAGGACATATTCTATTTGAAAAGAACAGTGAAAACAATGGATTTAATCATAGGATTCAAAGCAACATTACTTTTTGAAATTCATTTTTTAAAGTGGATGCTCTTAAGGAGTAGTGAGATGGTCCCATGGGGAGGGGAACTTGCTATGCAAGCCTAGTGTTGTGAGCCAAATTCCTAAATCCAAAGTCTGGTGGATGGTGGATACCAACTCCAATGAGCTGTCCTCTGACTCCCACATATGCACTGTTGAATGTCAACCACATATTCATGCTAATTTATACTAAAACAGAAAAAATTTAAGTTATTTTCTTTAGATATGATTCTAAGACCTCTAGTAATCCACTGAAAATTGTCTAAAACAAAACTATGGCTCATGTAATTAGTTTCCTATTGTTTAAATTTTATTATTATTCTTTAATCTTTTTTTTTTTTTTGACAGTGCAGTCTTCTTTCCCGTCCTGGCCTGCCCTCTGATTGTTCCTCATCCCATTCCTCCTCCCCCTTCTCCAAGAGGATGCCCACTCCCACCCCACCAGGCCTCCTCACTCCCTAGGGCCTCAAGTCTCTCAAGAGTTAGGTGCCTCTTCCCTCACTGAGACAGACCAGGCAGTCCTCTGCTGTATATGTGTCCGGAGTCTCATCAGCTGATGTGTGCTGCCTGGTTGGTCGTTCAGTGTATGAGAGATCTCAGGGGTCCAGGTTAGTTGTGATTGCTGGTCTTCCTATGGTCACCCTCTTCCTCAACTTCTTCCAGCTTTTCCCTAATTCAACCTCATGGGTCCCAACTTCTGCCCATTGGTTAGGTGTAAGTATCTGCATCTGACTCTTTCATCTGCTTGTTGGGCCTCTCAAGGAGCAGGCATGCTAGGCTCATGTCTGTAAGCACACCATAATATTAGTAACAATGTCAGGCCTTCAAGCCTCCCTTTGAGCTGGATCCCAGTTTGGGTCTGTCACTGGAACATATTTCCCTCAGGCTCTTCTCCAGTTTTGTCCCTGCTGTTCTTTTAGACAGGAACAATTCTGGGTCTAACAACAAAGACTATGAGTCTAAGTAGTAGTTTATAAATTAGACCACTGTTTCCCAACCTTCCTAATAGTGTGACCCTGTAATACAGTTCCTCATGTGATGACCCCAATTATAAAATTGTTCTTGTTGTTACTTTATAACTGTAAGTTTGCTACTGTATGAGATGTACTATAAATATCTGTGCTTTCCAATGGCCTTAGGCAACCCCTGTGAAAAGGTCACTGAATCCCCAAAGAGGTCATGAGCCACAGATCGAAAATCACTGAATTCGTTTATTATCTTATCATTATCAGCAATAAATAAGATGGTAGTAAGAAGAATTACTGGTAACAATTCTGTGGCATTTTATTTGTTAAAGTGGTATAGATTCTGAGAAGAATGTGTTTAATGGGTGTAGAGTAAGCATTTGTAGTATGCTAAATGCTTACACCTGTGTGCTTTATTGATCCTCCCCACAACTAAAGGGTTCTACCTTACTGTCTAGTGCTTGTCTCCATCTTTCACTTGCATGATGCTACAGCAGGTAGGCAGGTGAGAGGTGAATATTAGTACTCCGTGGTTATGTGATTAGCAGGGTGGGTTAATCTTTGCTTTGTGGATTCAGAACATACATTGACTTGACTATCATACACATAGGGCTTGACTATCAACTGGCCTGTCACAACTTTCTATGAAAGGGGACATCCTCTCCACGAAGGTAAACAGACAAAAGGTCAGAAGTGGCTGCTTTTGAGAGTCCAGGTTCTCTTCAAAATGCCTATGCATCTTAGAATGCCTTTGAACTCCTGACCTTCTGCCTCCACCTTCCAAATGTTGAAATTACATGTGTCCCCATCCAGTTTGGACTAAGGTTAAATATTTTAAGTTAAACTGTTGTGGCCCGGTGCCAAATTTGGGAGTTTACAATTGGCAAGACTCCTGTTTAGAGATTGTTGGAAATGTAACTTTGTGTATGATTAGAATATTTTTGGAGGACTGAGGTTGAAACAGTAATAGATGAGAAGACTTCTATGTAAGGATCACAATTTACAACTCAGCCATCCACATTCAAATCATTGTTTCTTCTCACCACAAGTTGTTGGGACACTATTTGCCATTTCTGATGGTGCATGCTCATCTGGTTTTAAAGTCATCCAAGCTAGTGTTTTGTTCTGACCTTTGGTATCGGGAGTTGTGCATGCTAAAGGGATGCTGTTATATCATTGTGCATTTCTGTTTTCCTTCAGAGCATTCCCAGGGCAATGGTGGTATACCAGCATTAGCAATACCTGGGGCTTGATGCATAAATTGCATCTCTGAACCCTGTTGTCATCAGTAAATTTGAGATATTAAGTTGTCTGCCCATTTTGGACTTAAAGATGAAGAAACAGTGTAGACACTGTATAAAGTAAAATAACTAGATGTGAGGCTGTTGGTAGTTACTGAGTCTACCGAAGAGGTCATGATAGACAATCTATGTTAAATAGGCTTACAATCAAAAGATGATTGAAAAATCTTTTGAGGAGGAAAGATGCTTGCCTACTTCATCATGAAATTATTATAGAAATGTCCTCTTCAAAGACATCTATGTTTCTTTGTCATGACCCAGACTAAAGATTTTTTTTTCTGTGAAGTCCTTTTTCAAATACCACCATCAGTATCATTGCATGATCACTGGAAGAACACCAAAGAGCTCCCTTCTTCAGTATCCACTGTCCCTGAAGAAAGAAAAGAGAGAGAAGAAACTACATAAGGAAAAGCAGAGTTTAGGTTGATCATATTATTGATGTCTGTGCTACCATGCAAGGTTGACTATGCTTCTAGAAGTTAACTCTTGTCAGATAACCTTTATCTTTGCTCCTGAGATGTGGTAGGATCTTTTCTGACTCAGCTATGATAACTCTTTGTTCAAGAAATTGGGGCATAAATTAAAAGAAAGAAAGAAAATGGGACACCTTGTGTGATGTGATATGCAACATAACTGAATTAAGAACTTTCTTCTTTAAATTCTTGCTCCAGACTCACAGATATCTTCATTCCCTGCATCTCACTGGACTTGGTCATTGAGTTTTCTTAGTTCTTTCTCTTCCTATGATGCTAATTTTATATCATTGTAGTGAAACACTTGAGAAATTCAACTGAAAACTCATGTTTTCATAGATGTTAAGTCTGTGGTTGGCAGTATTCACTGTTTATAGCCCTGAGGTGAGGCAGGAGAGTAGCATGGAAAAGCTGCTCACCTCCTGGAGCTTGGGATGCAGGGAGAGACTAAAGAAGGTGCTGGAGAGGATACATACTCTTGTCCCCTTATCCTAAAGTTCTACTAACTCCCAGTACAGGCATCAATTCTGAATGAATCACTGAAGAAATGCACTAATAAGGTCTGAGCTTTCATGATCCATTTACCTTTCAAATACCCCTGACCTGAGCTCTGCTGCTAGGAAGCCAGCCTTTGACACAGGAGTTAGAGGGTAATGAGTCAGATCCACATCACAGCAAGCATTTTCCTTAAATTCTGCATTTCTCAGTTGCGTCTCAGTCACAATTTGCCCCTGGTTTTCCAATTCACATCAAACTTATCCACCTAACCTGCTTTACTTACACCATCTGGAGACACTTTCTCATCTATTTATAGCTGCGAAGTAATTGAATTAGCACGGAACTCTGATCAGTACTAAACAGGCTAAGTGTATGTTTAAATATTTAGTTTAACTGGCAAAGAGGGTGGCAGTACATGCCACTTGGAGGGGATAAAGTATCTTTCTTTGTTCTTTCAGTCCTGTAAGATAGCTTTCAGTCTATAAGTTTTCTATTGCCTTGGGTAAGTTTATTTCTGAATCATTGTGAGTGAGAATATTTCTAGATTGTGGAGTGAATGGGCACCCTTGTTTTCTTCCTGAGCTTCTTCATGGAGTGTGTTCATGTGTGTGCAGGAACAGGTATGTGCACACACATGTGAGACCAGAGCATAATCGTGACAGTTGTGTCTTAGTCTTGGTCCATCTTGATTTGGGGGGCAAAGTCTCAAAATAAACAGAAAATAAATAAAGATGCCCACTATTAAAATCACAACTGAATGTTGGTGAATTGATGTGGAGAAGGAAAAGCCATGCAGTTCGTGTGAAACCAGTAGGAAGGCTCCTCTGAAGCTTCACATTAGACGTATCCTCATACAACCCTCATATTTATAACCCCCAAACCAAAGACAAGGACCCAAAGATATTTCCATCTCTGTGTTTGTGGAAGTATTATCCACAAGCGTCAGAAGTAGAGTAGGTATGGGGTCAGCACTTTGCATTGCGGGACACTGGGTCAACTAAAGAGGGACTATTTCAGTCACGTAGACAGTCAAGCTGGGTTCTGGAATGCAGGTGAGCCTGGTTTCTTTCCCTTAGCAATCAGCTCTACCTCTTTAAAGGAGACTTTTGGGATGCCAATATTGTGTCATGAGCAAGCACCTAGTTGTGTTAAATTTTAATTAATAAATAATTATTTGGGTGTATGTGTGGATAACTGAGAATATGGGTTCTTTCTACCACCTTGTAACATTTGATGTGTGTGTGTTTTAAAGTAACATGCCCTTTCTTTCAAAAGGACTAGGTTTGACCATTATCTAAAAGCCAGCTCCATAAATTATTTTTCCCTCAAAAGTTTAATTTCTTCTACCAACTGTTTTTTTTTTTCCTTCTAAATGTAAGGTAACCAAATAGCTGAGTCCTAACCAGGCAGTTTCCAAATCATCTTTTATGCAACCAGAGTCTCTTCTTTTGTTTAATCAGTCTGCCAGAACAAGCGAGCCAGAATTTGAAATGGAGGCATGTAGCAACTTTGCCCCTGTTCTTTCTTGTTACCTGATACCCTACCACCAGATCAGTTCCTCTGCGGCAGCATTTAACCCAGAGCAGGTGATAACTGTAATAGCAGGAGTGGGTATCATAAGACAAGATCAAGTTACATTGCCCCATCTACAAACTCTGCTTTACTTTGGCTGCCATGACTCATGGTTCTTGATTTTCCACAGATCAAATGAAGGTGAGTAGAGTTGTGTTGTAATTGTCCCTCCACTGCCATGCACAAAGCTCTGAATCACCACAAGATGCCGGGAAAGAGATGCTGTTGGCTTGTTTTACTCATATAGGAATTAAAAGTTTCCCCAACTACTCTATTCTATGGTGGATCAAGCTTGTACAACAAATGCTTTAAGTAATAAGCAGATATTTAGTTACCAACAATATCTAAGAAAATATTACAATTCTAAATTGATTTAACTTTGGCATCAGAGAAGTAATTTTTATGTTCTTTACATTATGTTCCAAGTGGATCCCTTCCATTCTAATTCATGTATATAGTTTACCAAAATCTTACTTTGTAACTTTTTTTTTTTTTGGTTCTTTTCCATTAATTCTCTTTCCTTGATTATGGTTTGTGACACTATTGTTAGGAAGATGTGAACACATGTCAACTCATCCCAAATAAGCAACCAGCTACAGACCACAGCAAGGATACCTCCAAAGTCCAACTGGTGAGCCAAAGAGTTTTATATACAGGAGTATGATTGAAGGGTTACTTACAGGAATGAAAATGACTGCACCACAAAATCCACCTAAGTATGAGTTATGGCTCACAAAAACTAGAAACCTACAATGTATTGCACAACCTGAAGATAGCTCAATACACTGCCCACTGTCTCTCACTCAGCCTTGCTACTTATATTAGCTTATATTATAACAAGAAGCTTAGTGAATTTGGTCAGTTTCAGGGACTTCCTGAAACAGTTGAGTTGGTCACTTTCTGAGTCTGAAAGAACTTCTGTAAAGGTTGGAATTTTTCATTTTGAGTTCAAAAATAATGAATCTTAACAAGTTTCTAAAGTGGAATGTTTTGCCTTAGGAATAACTATCTAATGAATATGAGTTTGTTTTAGTCGAGATACTTTTTATTTCTCATGCAGTTGAAGAAACCTTTTTTTTTGTATTTGCCTGATAAAGGGGATAATAATTTTTAATCAATGAGATATTAATTTGATAATTCTCAGACAGAAAATAGAATCAGTACAGGTGTTTTTCCATGTTATTTACCACTAGACAGAACTTGCATTTCCTGAGAAAGAATGTATGGTGGGGTATTTATCTCTAATAGCAACTAAAAAAGTACTTATATCTATCCTTTGGCCCAAAAGAAATTAAACTTTAGTTAATGCAATAATAAAAATACTCCTGCCTAGCCCTTATAAAAAGAAAATTACTTCAAAATATTAAGAAGATTCTAATTACAATTTGAGATAATTCATTGACATATATTCAGTAAACTCATTGCTATAAGTTTCCACTCATTCTGCCATTAGCATAGCAACTCTATTGAACATAACTGTTGTTTAGCTTTCTGCAAAGGGCAGAGAAAGGAAGAGAATCCCCAGGAATATCTGAATGTGAGGAAGGTGGCAAATGGTTTTTAACTGTGTGTTTGCAATAGAATACAGTTGACTGAAATATTTATATGTCTTTCACTACTGAATCCAATTTTTTAGATGACAATTGGATTTTGTATCTTTTTTTGGGGGGGGGGTTCGAGACAGGGTTTCTCTGTATAGCCCTGGCTGTCCTGGAACTCACTTTGTAGACCAGGCTGGCCTGGAACTCAGAAATCCGCCTGCCTCTGCCTCCCGAGTGCTAGGATTAATTCTATCTGTTTTATTTTGTTTAGTTTTATATTGGAATAAGAGTGGAATGATCAATTGGGGTTGAAAAATTTGGTATCTATTACATTGTTAGTGTAACAGAGGAGCTAGTTTCTCCTTTCACATTTCTATATCAGAGGCATTAAAATCAGTATTTGTATGAATTTTTTTTTAAACCTGAGAAAAGAATTGTATCTATGAGCCCCCTTGGCTTTGAGAAGTTAAAGACATTGGCTTACCCTGTTTGGGAGAAATTAAATGATTAATGATTTTTCTGAGGCCTCTCTAATGCTAATCATATAAAACTATAATTATTTTATTTGTAATTACTTTGTGTGCTTACATGCACAGAATGGCACATTGTTAGAAGTCAGAAACCAACATGGAGAAGTCAGTTGTCTCTTTCCATTATGTGGCTTTCAAGGGTCAAACTTAGGTCATCAGGCTTGGCCACAAATGTTTTACCTACGGAGCCATCTCATCTACCCCGAATATAAATATGGTTCTATCATTATTAAGCTGAATGTTTTTTTTTTCCTTTTCCATTTTTATTAGGTATTTAGCTCATTTACATTTCCAATGCTATACCAAAAGTCCCCCATACCCACCCACCCCCACTCCCCTACCCACCCACTCCCCCTTTTTGGCCCTGGCGTTCCCCTGTACTGGGGCATATAAAGTTTGCGAGTCTAATGGGCCTCTCTTTCCGGTGATGGCCGACTAGGCCATCTTTTGATACATATGCTAAGCTGAATGTTTAAAGTTGATGTCTTAATTATTTTAGCTACTTTTCTATTGCTGGGATAAGATACTTTGGCCAAAGAAACTTATAGGAAATTTTAAAAGCAGTTTATTGGGGGCTTATAGTTTCAGAGAATGAGTCCATTATTGTGGTGGGGAACACATACGTGGGAAGGCAGATGTGGTACTGGACCAGTAACTGGGAGCTTATATTTTGACCCATAAGTACCCAGTAGAGAGAAGGACACTGGAAATGATATGGACTTTTGAAACCTCAGAGCCCACCCTAGTGATACAGCCCCTCTAACAAAGCCACATCTTCGAATCCTCAAACAGTTCTACAAAATGAAGATCAAATATTTATATATAAGCCTATGGGGGACATTCTCATTTAAATCATGATGTATATTAACATTAAGAAGCCTTTGGTTCTCATACATGGGTATTTTCCTATGTGAATTATTCTTACTTGCTCAAGCAGATGTCATGCTAGCATGAGTTAACTAGATACTCTAGTAATAAACTGAAAAATTGAGCTGTTAGGTTAACCGTTCAGATTACAAGCATTTCTAAAGAATATTTAGGGACAAGAGTTACCTTTAGCTAGCCTGGTTTCTAGTACCACATATTCTACTTTAGTTTGCTAATTTTGGAATTTGGGGCCATTAATAAAATTGAATTTTGTAAAATAGAATTTCATTTTAGGATTGGTTTTTAATTCAGAGTCAGAATCCATAGGCTTCAGCAAAAATTCAGTTTATATGACTCTGTAAGTTCAGAGAAGCATAGTACAGTCTTTGGTCAAAGTTTGAAATGCTGAGTTCAGGCTTAATTCATTCTCCTGGCTTTAAACTGAATTCTTAAAATTTGCATGAAAAATAATGAGCTTTATTTTGGCATTTTAATAATACATTTTAGCTCTCTCTCTCTCCCTCTCCCTTTCCCTCTCCCCCTCCCTCTCCCTCTCCCTCTTCCTCTCCCTCTCTCCCCTCCCTCTCCCTTCCCCTGCCCCCCTCTCTTTCTCTCGCTGTGCGTGTTCCCTTATCCTTCTGCCCCCTTTTGTGATCCCCTTCTTCTCACTGTATAGCTCCTACTGTGTTTGAATGTCATGTGTCCTTTGGATATACTCTGAAGCCATGTTAACCTTAACAACAATATCAGGCATCCTGAAGAAAGAGTAATGGCCAGTTTCAGCTGCCATGCCACACTGCCATATGAACAGTCATCATAAGTGTCCTCTTGGCAAGACACAGAAGCCTCAGACAGTAATCAGAGAGCCATCTGTGAAGGGGTCTGTCCTTTCAGTCAGAATTCCCAGTGACTCCATCCCTAGCCAACAACCTGAAAGGACCTTTAAAGGGACCACAGAGCCAAAATTCCCCAGCCGAGCTGCTTCTGAACAGAAAGAGAAAGATTGTAAATATTTATTGTCAGAATTTGCTAAGTATAAAACTAAGTATTTTGCCACAATAAATAATTCAGTGCCAAAGTACACGTGAACATGTGGTGTTTGTATGTGTGTTCTCTTTCCTGTGGTGGATATCTTCACTGTTCTCTGAATATTTAAAGGTTAAATATTGCTGTATTGGTGGGTAATGTGGTAGTACTGGGTGGCCAGTATCAGAAAGAGTAAAAAGAAATAAACTTAAACACAAATTACCATTCAGAAATTATCCCTGAAGAAGGGGAAGAATATTAAATCTTAAATTTAATATTAATGATACTTCTAGTTCATTCTTCATTCTGCTTGTGCCCATATGCAAATAAATACCTAGGAAGGCACATAAAACATTTGGTATGGGAAGACTTGTTGCAAAGTCTTTATTACCTCTCTTCTGTCTCACTAACGTGGTTGTTAGTAACAGATATTGTTTGAGAACAGATTTTGTTCGGTTAGCATTTAGAAACAGCCATAAGGATTTTCTGAGCATTTTGCATTTAAGAATTCCCACTGTATGTCTGTAGTTTATATCTTATGTCAGAAGAACCCATGAAGGGTAAGACCTTATAATATATTTTTGTATTTATTAAAATCAGTGTAAAGCTCGTCTATTTAGACTCACCGGTTGAATGCAGGAGAGTCATCCGGAGTCTCAGCCGTCCCTGCTGGGTTGAGCAGATGTTTACACAGGAGTCTGTTCAACCTTGAAGCAGGATATGGCACAGCACAATGCAAACACAAAGTATTGTTACGACTTTCATTAAATTATTAATGGAATATTATCTCAATCTTCAATGTTTTGAGCACTAATCAATTTCCAGATTTTATGACCTGTTCTATAGCTTCCAAGTCCTGAAAACAATTCAAAATGTTTTGATGTCCTACTGTGTAGCGAGAATCTCTTAATAAGCATCACCTGTATATAAAACAGCTGGTGGCCAATGAGTTGAGGTGGTAAATAGGAGGAGGGACACAGGCAGGAAGAGAGAGGATTCTGGGAAATATCACTAAAGACAAAGGACAGATGGACCAGAGAGACAGACAGACTGAGGAGATGTATGTAGACTAGCAGTTAGATAAACTCAAGGGAGACACTGAAGAGACATGAAGGGACAAGTAGGCCAGGTCTGAAAGAGAGGTAACTAACCGAATGATAGACATAGGCTAGTTTAAATGGGTTAAATAAGTTATGAGCTAGTCAGGGAATGAGCCAAAGCTTATGGGCTAGGCATTTAATCATAAATAATTGGTCATCATTCTGGTAGCTGAGGCTTCATTCTGGTAGCTGAGACTGGGAAGGGAAGACTTGGAATTTAAACTACTGAAGTTGGAAACAGGTTTTTTTTTTTTTTTTCAGTAAAGTGTTGTTGCCTGCCCTAATTAATTTACGTCTATCAACATGATACAAACTAAATTCACCCAAGAGGAGGAGAGCCCCAGTTGAGGCATTCCTTAGAGCACATTAATCTACACGTATGTCTGTAGGGGACTCTCTTGATTGTTAGTTGACATAGGAGGGCTCAGGAACTGTGGGTGGGACCAGTTTCTGTGCAGGTGGTCCTGGGCTATACATTGAAGGCATCTGAACATGCCTGTCAAGGTACATCCTCTATACCTTCTGTACTTTCTGATGTTTTTTTCTCGTCTGTCAGCAAGTTATGTGGTTAGATGTATTCTCTGTGGAATAGCAAGCAGGCCTGCCTGCAGATTCCTGCTCTGAGGTCAGCTTGACAGCACACTGTGACCTAGAAGTATAAGCCAAATAAACCTTTTCCTCCTCTGTTTTTTTTGTTTGTTTGTTTTTGTTTTTGTTTGTTTGTTTGCTGCTGCTGTTGTTGGTATTGCACATAGCAACAACATAAAGTTAGAACATCACCATCTTACAAAAAACCATGGAGGGGACAGACATGGAACTGAATCCTGACCCCATTTGATGAGCTCTGAGTGATACTGGAAAAATCTCATTATTGATGGAAAACTTTTCTACTGTTTTTTCAAACATGGTTAAATAATAGGATAAATAACTACCATCAAATCTCCATTGATCTTCCATCCCATGCTGCTTTTGCTCACCATTTTAATTCTTTCTGCATATTCTGCAGCTTGTCAAACACGAAGCAAAGGGATTATAAACATTCCCCATATTTATTTGTTCACCCTGCCTTGCAAAAAGCTATCAAAAAACAGACACAAATCATTTTAACTGGATTTTAGGACAAAAATTATTTACCCTTTGAATTTATGAGACATTTATTAATGTACGTAGAGGTATAAGTGTATTTCACCATTTATTATGAATTGGCTCTAGTACTGTTATGTTCATGTCATTATTTACAAAAAGAGTAGTTTTCAAAGGGTAAATCGTATTTAATATGATTATGGCATTCATAAGATTTTGAAGTAGTTTTGAGTGAAACATTTAATTGGAGTGTTTCAGACATGTTTTCAAGGTCATAACAAGTCAATAAGGGTAAAAATCCTATTAACATTGGGATGTCCTCTTACCTCAAAGATCAGCTGGGCAAGACTCTGTCTTTGCTGTGATCTTTGCCCTCAATTTAAGTCCTTCTTGCTACTCTTTCATATTGCAATTTGTTTATCGACCTGTCATATGGTAGAACGAAAAATTCTGGACTCATTAGTAAATTCATACTTTTTGCTGTGGTCTCCTCTGTTATGCCCCAAAGTCTAGAAAGATATAGACACATATTGTTTACTCTGCCATGCTGAACTCAGCCTCCAACAATGCTCAGCAAATACTGGTGGAAACTTGAAGAGTCATGGAGTCTTATAGAATAGCTTCTCCTGATTTACTTGTGTGTGGACTGCAATGTATGCTCACATATTTTCAAACATTCCCTCCTATAGCATCTTATAACCATGTACAGCTATACATGAGAAGTTATATATAATTAAATGTATAAAGCTACAACTACATGTGTTTATATCACAAGAGGGGTTATATATTGATCCAAAGTTTAAAAAGCTTTCCTCTTTAAAGACTTTTAAAGGGGAAATCATTAAAGTCATTAGACTCAATCTTAAAGCATGATGTCAATTAGCATGAATGGAAGGATTAGTGTGGGGAGGAGTTTTGAAATTGTTCCAATATTGAGTCTATCCCTAGCAAAACAAATACACAAACAAACAAACAAACAAACAAACAAAGTAGTATAGTCAACATACCCACAAGGAGTTTTGTCTTGTCTGCTACAGTGTCTCTAAGATATTCATCAATGCCAAGCATGCAGGGAGACATTTACTACCTGATTGTGGAGAAAATCCTCTAGCTAACACAGGTGAATCAATAAGCAAAATCCAGCTAGCCACTTTGTCCTGAATTGGCTCCTATGACCTCATCAAGGTCATCTCTGGGTTAGAAAGTAATATATGCCACTAATTTCGACAAATCACGTCTAGAACAAATTATTCGTGTTTTATGTATACATGTAAAAATTGAATGAACTAATTACTTCTGGTTACCAGTTATAGATAAAAGTGACATCTCTTCATAGTAGGAGAGACTGGTTACTGACATAGAGAGAAGACACTTAAAGACGGTGCTTATTATGCATAAAGAAAACCTCAAAGGAAGGCAAGAGTTTCTCACACAAATGGCTTTAGACAGTGTGTTTGCTTTCAGAGAAGAGAAAGGTTAATGCCTGGCTTTCATGTGCATCACAGTGATACAGGTCATTTTGACAGGGCCATTTTGAAATAGGCACATCAAAATTGTCTTACAAATGGCATTTGTACCTATGACGAGGCTCTAAGATTCATGTTCCCTTCACGCTTCAGCCTTGCTTTGTTACCAACCCCGAAGCTAAGGAGCAGCTTTACTTTTTACCTGACCTATCTCCATAGTTTTGAAATTTTGATTATGTGTGTGTTCTTTTTTTTTTTTTTTTGAATAAAGCTCATTACATATACAATTCTTTTTAAATCTTTAAGCACTAACTTAACCTATGTGAGTGAAACACTCTTTCTCTATGTAGGTAGTCTTCATTGTCCACTCTGTTTTAGAATCCTCTAGGAAGCATACCTCTGAGTGTCTGTGAGGGATATACCAGAGGTTGACTATGATGGAAAGGTCTACCTAAATGTGAATGGGGTGTCCAGACTGGATAAAAGGAAGAGCAGCAGGAAAGCATGGTGTCCTGTCCACTCATCTCTTTGCTTCCAGACTATACGACCGGATGCTTCATGTTCCCAACCCCACACCTTCCCACCACTCTGGGTCATATCACCTCAAGCAATGAGCCACACCAAACTTCCTTCTTTAGGTGGCTTTTGTTAGGCACGTTGTCACAGCAAAGAAAAAAGTAACTAAATATTCTTTATCATTGTGACAGCTCAATGATATTAAACATAGTATTAACTTAATCTAATTGCTAACTCCGAGAATAGTTCACATCTAAGAATGATCTTTGAACTACTGAAGTGAGATTGGAATGTAGTTTTCATTGAAAAAGAAGCCTGCTTCAGCTAAGGTTCATCGTGCGTTCAGCACCTCTTTCATTTCAGTCACAGCTCTGATGCTGAGCAGCCGTGTCCTGGGTTAACTCCTGTGTTTTGTAATTTCTTCTAAGTAAGGTGCATCTTCCTCTATTTCTACACACTCAATGTTAAAACTCAATGACATTGACAAATTTTAGATGGTAGTTCCTATACATGAAACATTAATTGAGAATTTCCTTTACAAATTGTATTAAAGCACACAACAAGTATTTTTTCCCCTAGTCCTTGATTTGTCCTTTTAAATTCAATGATTTTTTAATGTAATGTCTGAATGTTATCATTTAAAAACATGAATATTAATAATAACTGATCTGTAAAACTCTTTGGACATTGATATATAAAAAGCACATAAGACAATGATGTCAGTAATTACTCAACTGTTACTAATCACTATCATGCCATTTTAGTGTCCTATAAAAATACCTCAGTAGGCATTTCTTTGTCTTTAGTTCCACAAGTCTACCCTTTTCTCTTAGGCTGGGCCTAAGAGTTCCAGGAAGTCTGCTAAATGCACTTACTTACTCATGACTTACATCTGGGCAGATTTCATTTAGATATTTCCAGGATGAGGCAAAACATTCATAACATGAACACAGTTTCAGTCCAGTGATATGAACCTTAATAAATAACAGACCTATTTCTGGAATATGCTATCACAAGATGGAACCTTTTAGAAAGAAAATCAGCGAAGGGAAAACTTCAAAATGAAAGATGCAGCCAATTTCCCATCTCTTTCTCTTTGAAGTATTTTTCAGGGTGTAGACATTATAAGAGCAACATTTAAAAAACATGTATCATTTAATCTCTCAGGATCAGGCTTGTACACTATTGTCGGAGGGGAAATTATCTGCCATGCCTTGGAGGAATGATATAGTTAGCAGACTTCAGAAACCAAAATACAACACAGTTGGATTTTTGACACATCATGACTATTTTTTTTTGGGGGGGGGGGAGGAAAGTGTTTATTCGGCTTACACTTCCATACTGCTGTTCATCACCAAGGAAGTCAGGACTGGAACTCAAGCAGGTCAGAAAGCAGGAGCTGATGCAGAGGCCATGGAGGGATGTTCTTTACTGGCTTGCCTCACCTGGCTTGCTCAGCCTGCTCTCTTATAGAACCCAAGACTACCAGCCCAGAGATGGTCCCACCCACAAGGGGCCTTTCCCCCTTGATCACTAATTGAGAAAATGCCTTACAGTTGGATCTCATGGAGGCATTTCCTCAACTGAAGCTCCTTTCTCTGTGATAACTCCAGCTGTGTCAAGTTGACACAAAACTAGCCAGTACAATTGACCCCTTGTCAACTTGACACACAAAAACATCACTAGTAAGCCTCAACCCTTACAATCTTATTCATCCCCAAGATCTAAATAACTTTAAAAGTCCCACAGTCTTTACATATTCTTAAAATTTCAATCTCTTAAAATTCAAAGTCTTTTTACAATTAAAAGTCTCTTTAACTATGGGCTCCACTAAAACAGTTTCTTCCTTCAAGAGGGAAAATATCAGGGCACAGTCACAATCAAAAGCAAAAGTCAATCTCCAACCGTCCAATGTCTGGGATCCAACTCACGATATTCTGGGATCCTCCAAGGGCTTGGGTCACTTCTCCAGCCAGGCCCTTTGTAGCACACCCATCATCCTCTAGGCTCCAGATGCCTGTACTCCACTGCTGCTGCTGCTCTTGGTGGTCATCTCATGGTACTGGCATCTCCAAAACACTGCATGACCCCTTCACATGACTATTTTAAATTTGTCTCCACACAGGCAATGTTTGGAATTGTTTCTGTGATAAAACTTCTGCCGGGCTTTCCAGAAGATCCAGTTAAACGACATCACATGCTGTATTTGGTAGACTTGGAATCAACAATGTGTTTCTCCTGTGATCAGCTTCCTTGTCCTCACATCAGCTCCTTAAGACTAATCTTAACAATCCCTTCATGGGTAACCACACAAATGATGAAATTGATGTTCAATTGGCATTTAAAAACATAGAAGATCAGTGTGACTCTGGGCATCATGTAACAATTTGGCACACACAACATTGGATAATGTCTAAATCAGGATAAACTGCATATTCCTTCAAGCATTTATTGCTTTTATTTATTGTGATGATATTAGAAATGTTTCTTTCATGCCTTTGAAATATATAGTGCATGCTTCGTATCTATAGTCATATTATTTTTCAACAGTGTAGCATCAAAAATCTCTACTCCTAAATGGCTTATTTCTTAGTGATCATCCTTTTCATTTTCTTTCTCCTCTTCCAAATGATCCCAGGTATCTAGTAACCATCTCAACATCTATGAAAGCAACTCTATTGTGTCCTACATATCAGTAAAGTCACATGGCACTTACTCTGTGTCTGGCTTCCTTCCTTTAACGTGGTGATCTTCATCTCAATCACATTACAAATAACAGGACATAATTTTGCTTATGCCTGGGCCATATTGTGTATACACCACATTTCTTTAAAAAATCCTTTCAGGGCCTGGAGTGGTGGCTCAGTGGTTAAGAGTGAGTGCCACTCTTGCAGAAGACTGGGTTCAAGTCACAGCACCAACTTTGGTCACTTTACAACTGCCTCCAGTTCCAATGGATCCCAAACCATCTTCTGTCCTCCATGGGCACCTGCATCCATGTACATAAACCACACATGAACACACACACACACACACACACACACATACACACACACACACACAATTAAAATAAAAATATCTGTTCACCCTTTCATGGACACTTAAGCTGGCTACTTTTCTTGCCCACTATGAATAGTCATATAAGGGCTGTGAGAGTGCTGGTGTCTCTTCAACAATCTTTCATTTTTTTGGATTCATAGCCAGTTGTGGGATTATCATATCTTAGTGTGATGGTCTATTTTTTAATCCTTTAAAAATTATTTTATTTTTCAATTATGTGTACATGTGTGTTTTTCAGTCCCCATGAAGACCAGAGGATGTCAGATTTTCTAGAGTTGGGGTAAGAGGTTGCTGTGGTCCACCTGATATAGGTGCTGGGAAACAAATTGGAATCCTTTGTAAGAGCAGTAGGGACCCTGAGTGGGCTTTCCAGCTCCCAACTTTTTATCATTTGAGGCCTCTTGATAAAGAATTTAGTAATTTACATCCCCGGGGGAGCAGCGGAATTCAAGGAACATTCGTATAATCTTATTCTTTTTTTTTTTTTCCAAATTCCTGCCAGTCTTTGTTATTTTTAGACATTTTTTTTAACTCTCCATCAAGCTGGAGTTAATATCTAGAATTCATCAGGAACATGAAATGCTCAATAAAACTATGAAACAGAACAAACTTGTCTTGAAAAATAGGCAATAGACCTAAAGAGACATCTGTCACAGGAAGACACACGCATTGCCAACATTTATGTGAAAAACTCTCTACGTCATTAGTCATCAGGGAGAGGCAAATTAAAGCACCAAGAGATACCACTTCACACCAGTAAGAACAGAGAGTCATATTTAACATTTAAATTTGTTTTAACAAATGGCAGAGGTGCCACTGTGGTGTATTCTTGTCATATTTATTATTTCCCTCAGATAGACCACTCTGTCTTCAATCCAGCCTCATTCTTTGTTTCTGACATTTGCCTCTTTGAACCTTTGTTTTGCTTCTAACGATTGCTTTTCCTTCATGACTAATCCTCCTTCTCATCTAGTAACATTCAGCACAGGGATAGAAAACTAATCTTAAATAAAACAAAACAAAGCCCACTGAGCCTGGAAACTAGTGCCCACCTCTTGTCTCACTGTTTCCTCCATGTTGTCCTTATCTCCATTAACTTTGTTCTTCCAGTATCCAGGGTGATGAAGTGTGAGAACTTCTAGCACAATAGCCCAAAATCTTCATGTGCAGACCGGTACCTCTACAGACTAATAGTTTCTAAGCAAGACATGTGTTCAAATCTATGCAATTTAAAAATTTCCTAATTCAAGGCTTTACCCTTAACTTAAAAAACAACAACAGCAACAACAACAACAACAACAACAAACATGCTTCATCTCCAGTTTTGTGGAGGGAAATAGAAACCATCACACTCAGTTTTCTCTCTTCTTTCAAGTCACCCATGATGTTCTGGGACTGAGACTTCCCTGACAATGCACTCCCAACGGAAAAGTTGCCGCTGTGCCCTTTGCCTGAAGTTTGGGATCCTAAACTTATTCACGTCTTCAAGGATTGTATTCTGCTCTCTTTTGTTGTTGTTGGTAGTGGTTGTGGCAACATCAAGTGATGGTGTGTGTGTGTGTGTGTGTGTGTGTGTGTGTGTGTGTACACGATCTCACACATAGGCTTTCACAGAGTTAAGATAAGATACTGGGATTACAGCAAAGGTCTCTGGGGAGAGAAGAACGGACTGGCACACTCACCACAAATGGATTTCCATCCATTAACTGTGTTGATGTGATATACTAAGCACCCTCCTCGGCCAGTGGAAGCTCTGTCTTGGTTGAGTAGACTTTAAAACACATATGCGTTGTGCTGCGTAGGTACAAAAGTTACAATATTAAACTGGGACTTGGCACAGGATACTTGATTGGATCTCCAGCTGTGGTCCATAGTAGCCATGACATTTCTAAGAAGTATTTCATCCCTGGTTATCACATATATTTTAGTCATTGAATGATAGGGATGAAACAAAGTAAAACAAAATATCTTTGGTCTTTAAACTGCCATATAGATAATAAATGGTTTTATTATCTATGGAAAGTGTCGAATTTTCAATGGAGATTCTTTCTGAGGTGGTGGATGTATATATATTATACACACAAACAAACACACACACACACACACACACACACACACACACACACACACACACTGGAAAATGGTTCTAATGCTTTGTCTTAATTCAACTTCCAAAAGCCACACTTCCAGACACCAAGGGTCCCTGCCCTCAGTTGGTTTTGATTGGTAATAAAGAATTACTGTACAGCCAATGGCTGGGCAGGGAAATGGAGGAAGTCAAGGGACAGAGGGAGAAGAAGAGGAGAATTGCCATGACTCAGAGGGAGAGGGGTCAGATTCAAGAGCTGCAGGAGAGAAGTCATCTAGCAATGTAGGTGGAAAGGGAAAGCAGCCCTATGTCAGGTGGTGGTGGTGCTGCCCAGAAGGTAACAGGGCAGCAAAGATAAAATATACATTTAGAAGGTTTTAAGCCAGGAAGTCTGGAGGGGGGGGGGGTGTTAGCCAAGGGGAGGTTTAGAAGTGCCCAACTATCGAGCTAGTCAAGGCATATCAAAATTAGCTGGTGTGTGTGAGTGTGTGTGTGTGTGTGTGTGTGTGTGTGTGTGTGTGTGTCTCATTTTATAATCCAGAGCTCTTGGGAGAGTAAAATGGTGCTGTGAGCCAAAGCCTATTAACTAATTTACTGCTACACACACACACACACACACACACACACACACCCCTTCAGACCCTTCAGTAAGTTGTCTTCTGTATCAGTCCTTACATTTGATCACCATCACAGTTTGTCTTAGAGTGTTACCACATTCCCATTTACCTCAGCCTATGAACAGCAAGCAAGCAACTGTCCTAGTCTTTGGGAACCCACCCATGCTTGTAAAATTAGAATCCTCTCCAAGAATTTTCCAACCAAATTAAGACATTTTAAAACAGCATTTAATCTTTATTTGATGCTAGAAATAAAAATTCAAAACCAAGCCCATATTTGCTTTTTAATCCAGGAGAGGTAGCCTAGTCCTGCAGAGACACTATGTGCTAGGGTGGGTTGGTACCCAGGGAGGCCTCAACCTCCTCCGAGGAGAAGGGTATTGGGGGATGGGGACAGGGACTGTGTGAGTGGGGTCTGTGATCAGTATATGGAGTAGATAAATAGATAAATTGATGGGAAAAAAGAGAGAACAAATGTGGCAAAGAAAGGAGGACAAGGCCCACGGACAGAATGTGAGGGACTAAGAAGAGAGAAGAGCTAAGGGAACGATGAAAACATGCAAGTGATTGGGGCCTTCCCCCGTGTCCTCATGGCTTCCCCCGCCCCCACTTAGGCAGCAGTTCAGTTTGAGATAAGCCAAGGCACTTAGGATGAATGTCCGTCCTTTAGTTTTAGTCATTTGCTTCCCCACCTGCTTTCCAGGTCTTGGTATGTCCATCTGTCTGTCCTTAAGTTGTGCCTGTGGGACTGCCAGGTGTTCTCTTTACACTTTCAGAAGTTGTCTCCGTTCCTCAGGTACAGTCTCACGTTTTCTTCTGGGAGTTACTGCTGCCCAGATCTGTGCTAGCACAGGGGTTCTCTTGGGAAGCAGAGTGTTCAGGGGCCACTTCCACTCAGCATTGTCGCCAGGTCTATTGGTGCTGCTGGGATGCACTGGGCAAATGCAAGAAGTGGATTTGGGTGTCCTGTTATGAGCAGGAGAATAATACTCTCTCTCATTTTCTTTTTAACATTTTTTAAAATTAGAAAACAGTTTTTTTTTTCTAGTGAAGTGTCTACTTAACCTTGCTTTTTTTGAAAAAAACATTTTAAAACTTTTTTTCTTTTTCTTTTTTTTTTTTTTTAATTTTTGCCTTCTGCTAAAATTGAAGCACAGTTTTTACCAGAGACAATACCTAGCAACACGAGTTATACTATGAACCTACCCCTCGAAGCTCCTTTGTGATCATATGTATGGGTTTTTCTGGGAAATACCACAGTCTTTTAGATACCTGGACCATGCAGGGAAATGTTTGCCAAGTTAATCAGATTTATTATGTATACATAATCCTAGGCTAGTCTGAGAACAAACTCTATTATTAAACCTCTCAAATATTTGATTCCTGGGTGAGAGTGATAATGTTTCCCAATGTTATTTACTTTTATTTTTAAATTATGTGTATATGTGTGTATGTATATGTGCATGTGAGCTCAGGTGCCCTGCAGGAGAAGGCATTAAGGATTAAGTATCCTTGGAGCTGGAATTACGTGCGATTATGATCTGTCCAATATGGGTGCTGAGAACCAAACGAATCCTTCATAATAGTGGTACAGGCTATAGCCACTGAGCAATCTCTTCACCTCTTTAAAATTAATTTTGTATTGTCATCACCCATAGAAGCTTAGAAAATAGAAATTCGGTGACCTTAGCACCTAAGCAAACACTTTCTAGATTTTCTGCCAAAGCATAAAACTAAACAAAATAAAACAAACAACAAACAAACAAAACCCCCAAAAAGCTTTGCCTACATACTTGAAAGAAATATTGGTAAACCAAAATACTCAAAATCTATGAAAAGACTTCTAAAATTCAAAAGTAGAGAAATAAAAATGGTTTTAAATAGACAATAGACAATAGAAAATATCTTGACACTCACCAAAGGTGTTAGAGATAAGAAATTAGCACATTTGAAACAAATGCAAATACTCAGAAGTCGGGGAGACAGCTCAGTAGTAAGAACTCTTGATAACAAACAAAGGGCCTGCATCCGCAGGACACACACAAAAGCCATAGTTGGTCAAGAACCATAGTGGGCAAAGTCAACCTCCCATGTTCTGCCTCTCTGCTTAATGAGAAAGCATAATTATGTACTCCCAGGCAGGGTGAAACCAAGCACATTTTTGCCCTTTTAATGAAATGGCATGCTATTACAACCTTTTAGAAAGTCTTTTAGATACCTGGACCCTCTTCCCTCTTGATACCATCCTTTGAAATGTTTATAGTCCTAGTTCAATTAAGTCTTCATGTTCAGGATTTCATGAAATAACACAAAATTGAATCCATTCACATGTGCATATGATGTGCACATGTGTTCAACGCTTGTATTCACGTATGTGGAGGCCAGTGGACAATTGTGATTTTCATTCCTCAGGCACTCCCTGAATTAATTTCTTTTTAAAGGAACCACTGGCATGGTTGTCAGGGAACTTCTGCTGGCTGTTGAATGAGCCCCAGCGATAGACTCATCTGACTCTCCCTCCCCAGGGCTGAGATTACGAACAACCACTACAGGCTCTTTGTAATGTGGGTTCTGGGGTATCTATTCTGCAGATCCTCACATCTGCAAAGCAAACATCGTCTGCACTGAGCCACTACCCTAGCCTGGTGGGATGGCTATTTTTGGTTGTCAACATGACAACATCTGGAATTAACTAAACCCCCAGTGGCTGGGCACATCTCTGAGGGGTTTTGACTGGGAAGATCTACTTCACCTCTGGGTCTTTGAAATGTGAAGATCCACCTTTAGTCCGGGCCACACCTTCTGCAATCAGCATGTGTAAAGAACGTGGAAGAAGGACGCTTGCTTGCCCTCTTTACCTGCTCGCTCTCACTGGCATTAGAGCCTACTTCCTGTCTACTGGAGTCTCTGTTCTGCTAGAGAACCCAGACTAATGCACCCTATTAATGAATTAAAGAAGCAACACAATTGGTCTCCACTCACCATTTCAATTATTTTAATGTATCCTGTATCCTAATATACAGAAAACCTCTTCCTCTTCTTCCTCCTCCTCGTCCTCTTTCTCCTCCACTTCTGCTTCTGCCCTGTTTCTGCTTTTTCTGTTTCTTCTCCTCCTCTTTCTCCTCCTTCTCTTTCTCCTACTCATCCTTTTCCTCTTCCTCCTCCTCTTCTTCCTCCTCTTCCTCCCCCTCTTCCTTCTTCCTCCCTCCTCCCTCCCCCCCCTCTTTCTTTCTTCTCACCTTGGATATTTTGAAGTCCTAAAAAAATTTAAACACTCCCTGCAGGAGAGAGGTAAGCTGGGTCCTACAACCTTCCTCAAATGGCAAGTGAACAATCTCAGTACTGTTTTTCCAAAGAGGAAAAGGATCTCTCAGGCTGCAGACTAGGGTATCACAGGACCCCTAGGAAGTCACTACATGTTCTGGACCATCTGCTCAAAATCTAATTGCTAATGGATGAACAGCTTTTGTTTTCTTTTGACCCACAAATACAGCAAGTCTTAAGAGGGGACCAAGCTAGGATTTTTGAGACTGTCCGGGACAAAGCAAAAGAGAATAGCAATAACTCCAGTACATAGGGGCACATATATCTTTTCATTTACATGGAAATTATGTGAAACCTTTTCAAATCCGTGCTTCTCCATCCATCAATAACTTAGCTTCAGTAATCAGAATCAAATTTTAATTTCTTTTAAAAAATGAATAACAGTCACGATTCATATATATATATATATATATATATTCTCTCCAAAATACATTTATATGTATTCTCTCCAAAAAAGATGATGCTGTCTCTTTAATTGTGCTTGGAGCCGAAAAGGTTGTCATGGAGATGGGAATCTGTGCTAGGCTGCTCCACTTCCCTGGCCTTGTTCTGAGCCTGAAGTGGAAGGTTCTATTGTTAGGGTGGGATTCAACATCTGCTAATCGAACCTGTTTTTAATTTTTAAACACATTCTTGTTCCTGTTGGTATCTATTCTCTCATGAAAACAATGCAGATGCTGAACCGACGATAATAAAAAGGATTTAGATTGACATGCCTTCTGTTTGTGATTGCTGCAGACCACACAAAGATGGTGTCCTGCAGATACACGGTTACCCACCATAGTTTGGAGACGTCTGCCACCTCGTGGTAGCAGTCGGAAATGCTGAATAACACTGAATCGTAGAAATTAGGAAGTAGAAAAACACCGACCACCCCAGTAAATACACTCTTCCCTTTTGTCAGCTGTAGCACAGTTCTGATTTTCCAATAATAATTGTTAGTTTTGGAAAACAGTGTTTTTCTATTTGTTGATTTCATTTAATATTTGCAATTTTTGACAATAACACTATTTATGTCTGTATTTTTTGTTTTAACAGCAAACACATCTATAGTGATGCTGATTTTAGTGTCTGATGCTCCTTTTTCCTTCATCCTTTCCATTTGGTTGAGATATATACTGCTATCCTTTTCTGACTCAGTTTTTGCCTTACTGTTTGTTTAGTGTCTAGTTGCTTGTATCGTTTTTTTCTAGTTTCTTTGCATTTCATTTGAAGTTCTTAAGTTTCTTCATAAGTCCCCTTACACCTGCATATTATTCTGTATGTTTTCATCTGGACATGACTTTACATGCTTTATGTATTTTGGTATGATCTTTATCATTTATTTCCAAGCATTGAAAAATTGTTATCAAAGATACCTTTTCTAGTGGGGATATTATTTTTAAACACATAGAAAATACTAAAGTTTCTTCTCACTTGTTGTTACCTATTTATTTTTCATTAATTCTTTCTGCAGAGAATAGGCCTGTGAGCAGTGTTTACTCCTTGGAGTGTTTCTTCACACCGTTACCTGGATGCTCAGATCCCATGTCAGCCAAACGCTTGCCAGTTCTTTTCTTCCTGTGCTCCTCTATGCAGAATACCTTGCCCTCTCGTATTCTCACAACATTTTGGACTTTTAAAAGTGACAATCCTGATTCCATTATATTCTAAGCATGTGTGTGTTTGTGGTGTGTGTGTGTTGTTGTTGTTGTGTGTCTGTGGTGTGTGTGTCTGTTTGTGGTGTGTGTGTGTGTGTATGTGTGTATGGTGTGTGCGGTGTGTGTGTGGTGTGTGTGGTGTGTGTGTGTAGTGTGTGCTGTGTGTGTGTGTGGTGTGTGGTGTGTGTGTGTGTGTGGTGTGTGTGTGTGTGGTGTGTGGTGTGTGTGGTGTGTATGGTGTGGTGTGGTGTGGTGTGTGTGTGTGTGTGTGTGTGTGTGTGTGTGTGTATACTTCCTTCCCTCAGAGTAATGCTATTACTCTTATCCTCTGTTGTATTTTTTTTAAGACGACTAATTCTCTGCCTTCCACCTTTGAGCCACCTCTTGAACACTCAGCTGTGATTTCTCTTTTTCTTGTTTTTCCTCAGCAGGATGTGACTCCTGCTGCAGGCTTTTTGGACAGGTAGCTTCTTCTGCTTTGAATATTACTCTTTTCTTCCTGTCCTACCTCCTAGCTCATCACTTGGGTTTCAGTTCGGCTGTCTCCTGAGGGAGATTTTCACCTAGTGGACAAAGTGATGTGTGTTCACTTTGGAACACTCCCATTCCCATGTACATCTTGTTTTCTGATTGTCAATTACTTGGGTGATTACTCTGTTCATGTCTGTCTTGTCTAGTAGTAAGGGAAGGCTTTAGTGACCGAGCACAATCAGCTGCTAACAGAACCCTTTCTCCCCTCCCCCTCCCGAGCACAATCAGCTGATAACAGAACCCTTTCTCCCCTCCCCCTCCCGAGCACAATCAGCTGATAACAGAACCCTTTCTCCCCTCCCCCTCTTTTCTTCTAGTCCCCTCCTTCCTCACCTCTCCATTATCTCCAGAAGATTTGTGTAAGCTTCTGGTGTGGTTTTTCACATTTTACCTTTATCCACAAAACATATAAAGTGCTGTAAGCAAGGGCAAAGAGAGCACAACTAGCAGGGTGCAGGGCAGGGTGGTACACCCCTTTAATGCCAGGGCACTAGAGGCAGAGGCAGGCTGACCTCTGTGAATTTGAGGCCAGTTCAGTGTAAGTAGTGAGTTTCAGGACAACCAGGACTATGTAGAGACACCTTGTCTCAAAAATAGGATAGGATAGGATAGGATAGGATAGGATAGGATAGGATAGGACAGGACAGGACAGGACAGGACAGGACAGGACAGGACAGGACAGGACAGGACAGAACAGAACAGAACAGAATAGAAAAGAAAAGAAAAACAGAAAAAAGTTAAACAACAACAACAACAAGCAAAGGAACAACAACAAGAACAAGAAGCATGGGCTTTGAAGCCATGGCGTTTCTTAAGTTCTGAGCTTGTGCTGATAGAGCTCTTAAGAACTGTGGTCTCCATACATGTAAGATGAGTAACAAAGCTGCTGCATGATGCAGTTACAGAAATTAGTGTATTCTCACTACTGCTTTTTTTTTTCCAAATCATCTTTGTTTACCATTGGCAAGCATCTGCTATGTGATGTGGTTATGCACATAAATAAGACACGGAGCTGGCTCTCAAGTAGACTTGTGTCTGAGTTCAAAACAGAGATGCATGATCAAATTAGAGGTTTGGGTAGTCCACAGGCACAGAAAGCAGTAAGAACTGGATCTTGTTTTGCTGGAAGAGGATGAAGGATAAAGAGGCGGCATGTTTGTATTCTTGTTCCATACCCTAACACACTTCCCAGGCTACAGCTTGTCTCTTCTCAGTCAACAAATGTGATTTGGGGCTTGTCTTTTAATCTCTCTGTGCCTCAGTAGTAGCAGTGGTAGCCAAAGTTTACAAATCACTTAATACATCACAGACTTTCTTCTCACTGCTTTTACTTGGCTTAGTTCTCTTACTCCTTACAACAATCACAGTTCAAGAAGAGGAGCTAAGGATGGCTAAAAGAGACAGCAACAGTGACTATGTTGTCTGATGGTGCCGAAATAATAAAAACATCCGACCTGGAACTCAAACCCTGACAATCGAGCTCCACAGTCATGTCCTTCAGCAGACCTGAGTTTAGCACGTTCACAACGACAGCAATGACAATAGCTGTATGGCTACCATCTCACACATGACATCATCTGCTATAAAGGATGCTTCTGTAAACTTGGCTGTTAACATTATCAACCAACTGCAGTTATTGAAAATATCTGCTTACTTGATTTTTGAAATCTAATTAGTGCTCTGGGGAATATTTCAAATTCTTGTCTCTCTGGTTTTCACCAAGAGATGTAGGCAGATCACTAGCAGCAGGCAGAGCTTTGGTCTGGTATGAGCCCTCTTGTGGAAAAACGTAAGAATTCAGGGCAGCGGCTTTACCTGACTAAGGATTGTGGGAGAGAATCTTTTCAATTTCAATGCAAAGAAATCTGGCTACTAATAATCTGGCATCATCTACAGTTTCACTGAACACAGAAAACATTTCATCGATGACTTGGAATATAAAATTAGACAGGTAAAATGCTCAGTGCTACAAACATTAAAAAGCAAGACCACCAGGCAACGGAAATATATTTATAAGCTGCAGCCAAGCAGTTTGCATGCCTCCAAAGATAACCTAAATCAAGCAATTACATTACAAGGAAATTTCAGAGGTAAAAATGCTGGTTACCTAAAGAAAACAATTCAACATTAGCATTTTGTATGACATAACAATAATAGGCTTTACATTGCATCATTTATTTGTGTTTTTTAAAAAGGCAAGTTTGATTAAGGGATTAACCTTGGACAACGAACCCTCAAAAAACACCTCAAATGTGCTGAAATGTTGAGAGGCTCTTAAATTAATTAAAAGTAGGAACTGATTAAATATTAGCATCTGGATGAATCATTTATTGGGAGATCCTATTGTGAGAGTTTAATGCATGTCTTGTATTGGTGAATGATTCCCCTGGTGACAGATATTTACTTCTTTGCCTCTAACACTGTCTGGTTTGGTGTTGCAGAAATGTACATAGTAGGACTTTTTCTCTACTTTCCTTTATAAAAATAGTGCTGCTATTTACTCTCACAGTGAGGTACACCTGCATTTTCTGTCTCTTTCTTTTGAATCAGAAATGCACTTAGCCACGTGGTTTCTTCTTATTCTTTGCCCATTCCCAATATGAAAAGGGTATGTATGAATAATAATAGTTCCTATGTGAAAATACCCATCAAAAGCTCCTTCAATTACGAGCTTCCTATTTAAGAAATTTCCAAGCCGCATCAGTTGAACTTGGAAGAGCTTAGCATATTAGCTTCTAATCAAGATGGCAGTCTGCAGAAGAAGAAATCAGAGAAACTAAGGTGCTCCTGAGCCTAGAACAGAGATAGAACCCAGATGTGCCCAGGTCATTGATGATTTCCCAGCCATATCCATTGACTCAGATGGTGCCATGGTAGAGGAGTCACCCAAGCAGGGTGCTGCCCAGTTTGAAATGGGATTTGAGGAGGCTTGGTGGGTATGAGTTGAGTTTCCTTCCTGCTTCCAGGAACCTTCCCAATGTTTCCTACTTTGTAGTAACTCTGAAATAGTTTACAGAAGAATTCTGGAGCTAACATCAATTTGACTTACACTTTGCTTACACAGGCAAGTCTCTGACTAGAAAGAGATAGAAGTTCCCTACAGTGGCCTTGTTGACCATCATCTTGATTACTGTCAATCTTGTTATCCTTTACTTCAGTCCCTTTTGGAGTGTTCATATAGTCTCTCTCTCTCTCTCTCTCTCTCTCTCTCTCTCTCTCTCTCTCTCCCTCCCTCCCTCCCTTTCTCTCTCTGTCTCTTTGTCTCTCTCTCTCTGTCTCTCTCTCTGTCTCTCTATCTCTTTCTTTCTTTCTTTCTTCCTTTCTTTCTTTCTTTCTTTCTTTCTTTCTTTCTTTCTTTCTTTCTTTCTTTCTTTCTTTCTACAGCACTTTTGGTTGGGCCCATGCTTCTTCCAGATGCAAGCCAAATAATGAAGAAGTTGGATAATAAAAAAAAATAAACAATTAAAGTCCAACAGAAAAGTGTTAATTAATCACCTGGACATTAATTAGCTGCAACTCCTGGAGTGTCTAAAAGTTCTCTTCTCACAGAATCTGATTCATCTGTTCACTTGCTGGACATAGTTTAATTTTTGTGTGTGTGTGAGAATTAGCTACCAAAATCTGCAGCAGAATTCCATGCTGGTTAAGAGCTGTTCCAGAGAACTAATGGATCAATTCAAGATAGAGTGTTCCAAAGCAGCACAAACAAGAGGGCCAAACATGATTTTTAGGTTTGTCTCAGCCACATACATTATTTCATTCAGAAGCTTACTGTAAGTAATATGGGGGAGAACATTTTTCATGGGATGAGTGTAGAGGCACAATCTGAGTCTTCCTTTTTATTTAAAATTTTTATTGGCTATTTTATTTATTTACATTTCAAATGTTATCCCCTTTCCTGCTAACCGCCCTATCCCATCTTCCCTCTCCCTCTTCTATGAGGTTGATCCCCCACCAACCCACCCACTCCCACTTCCTGGCCCTGGCATTCCCCTACACTGGGGCATCAAGTCTTTACAAGGCCAAGGGCCTCTTCTCCCTTTGGTGTCCGACAAAGCCATCCTCTGCTACATATGAGGCTGGAGCCATGGGTCCCTCCATGTGTACTCTTTGCTTTTAGTCACTGGGAGCTCTGGGGGATGGAGAGGTGTCTGGTTGGTTGATATTGGTGTTCTTCTTATGGTTTGCAAACCCCTTCAGCTCCTTCAGTCCTTTCAATCTTTTCCATTGAGAACCATGTGCTCAATCTATGGTTGGATGCGAGCATCTGCCTCTGTATTTGTCAGGCTCTGGCAGAACCTCTCAGGAGACAGCTATTATTAGGTTCCTGTCAGCAAGCACTTATTGGCACCCACAAAGTGTTTGGGTTTGGTGTCTGTATATGGGATGGATCCTCAGGTAGGGCAGTCTCTGGATAGCCTTTCCTTCTGTCTCTGCTCCACAGTTTGTCTCCATATTTCCTCCCTTGAGAATTTTATTTCCTTTTCTAAGAAGGACAGTTTGGTCTTCCTTCTTGAGCTTCATGTGGTCTCTGAATTTTATCTTGGGTATTCTGAGCTTTTGGGCTAATATCCGTTAATCAGTGAGTGCATATCATATGTGGGGTTTTTTTTTTTGATTAGTTTACCTCACTCAGAATAATATTTTCTAGTTCCATCCATTTGCCTAAGAATTTCATGAACTATTTGTTCTTAATAGCTGAGTAGTACTCCATTGTGTAAATATACCACATTTTCTGTATCCATTCCTCTGTTGAAGGACATCTGGGTTCATCTTATGACTATTAAAATAAGGTTGCTATGAACATAGTGGAGCATGTGTCCTTGTTATATGTTGTAGCATCTTTTGGGTATATGCCTAAGAGTGGTATAGCTGGGTCCTCAGGTAGTACTATTTCCAACTTTCTGATGAACTGCCAGACTGATTTTCAGAGTAGTTGCACCATCTTATAATCCCACCAATAGTGGAGGAGTGTTCCTCGTTCTCCACACCCTCACCAGCATTTGCTATCTCCTGAGGTTTTGATCTTAGCTATTCTGACTGGTGTGAGGTGGAATCTCAGGGTTGTTTTGATTTACATTTCTGTGATGACTAAGGATGTTGAACATTTCTTTAGGTACTTCTCAGCCATTAGATATTCCTCAGTTGAGAATGCTTTGTTTAGCTCTGTACCCCATTTTTAATAGGGTTATTTGGTTCTCTGGAGTCTAACTTCTTGAGTTCTTTGTATATATTGGACATTAGCCCTCTATCATGTGTAGGGCTAGTAAAGATCTTTTTCCAATCTGGTGGCTACCGTTTTCTCCTATTGATAGTGTCTTTTGCCTCACAGAAGCTTTGCAATCTTATAAGGTCCCATTTCTCGATTGTTGATCTTAGAGCATAAGCTATTGGTGTTCTACCCTGGAAAATTTCCCCTGTACCCATGTGCTCGAGGCTCTTCCCCAGTTTCTCATCTATTAGTTGCAGTGTATCTCGTTTCATTCCTGACTTCAAGATGCATCATAGAACAATAGTGATAAAAACTGCATGGTATTAGTACAGAGACAGGCAGGTAGATTAATGGAACAGAATTGAATATCCAGAAATGAACCCACACAGCTATGGTCTCTTGATTTTTGACAAAGGAGCTAAAACCATCCAGTGGGGAAAAGACAGCATTTTCAACAAGGGTTGCTGGTTCAACTAGTGGTCAGCATGTAGAAGAATGCAAATCGATCCATTCTTATTGCCTTGTACAAAGCTCAAGTCCAAGTGGATCAAGGATCTCCACATAAAACCAGATAAAAATCTGAGTCTTATCCTAGGCCCTTTTACTTCTTTAGGTCTGATAGAACTAAAATGAATTTAGAGTCATGTTCCAGAGAAGAAAAAACCCCTGAATATTCAACCACTCAATACAAAGAAAATGGAGGTCCAGTAAAGGTTAGATAACTTGCTCATAGTTCTGTATGGGAGCACTTGTGTTGCTGAGAAAATCCCCATGATTTCCCACGTCCTTCTTCAGTACTCTAGTTCACAAAATATGACTTCCTGGCAGGGCTTGCTCATGCACGTAGCCCCATAGAGACATAATTCAGTATCATCTTAAATGCAATAACTCTGAAATTTGCTTCTAAATTTTATTTCATTTCTCCGTATTGGCAGGAACTTTTGCTCTAGCCTGTCATTTTCTTCTAAGAATTTCATTTCTCGTACTGCTTTAAGTAGGATTTCTTTTAAAGAAGCCTTGTACGTGATAGTGTTATTGCTTGGGAGTGCCATTTGTTCCAGGGATATAGCTCTGGGTAAAATAAATGCCATGGTTTCTGAAGAACATCACAGCTATAGTTTTTCTTTCTGTTGATATCAAAGGGCATGAAACCAAAGAAGTAAGCCAGAAGATGACCTAGTTAGGAGAGTTTGGGAAACTCAACATTTAGTGCCACTGACTGCTAGCAAGAGAACCAGAAAGGACTCCAAAATGATGCTAAGGTGAATGAAGAGAACTGAAAAGGGAGAGGATAGGAAGAGGGGGAATAAGGGAAGAATGGAAGAGGAAAGAGAAGAAGCATTCATTCAGTTTTATCTATGTATATAGAAAGGGAAAGCTGTCTGCTCAAGATTCCTATATCCATGGGATACTGAAAGAAAACTAATTTCATTACAAGTCTCATTTTTTAGTCTATTATTCTGGTCGACACAACAACCTTGTGTGTTAGCATAGTTTCCAATTCAGAGAGCAGTTCTGAGCCTTGAATGGTGCAACTAGTAGTCTCCAGAGGTGCAGTAATGACCAGTGTACACAGGAGATGCGAATCATTTCTCCTAGTCATTTCATTCTGGAGCCCACAGTGGTTTGTTTGTTTATTTGGTTGGTTGGGTTTGTTTTGTTTGCTTATTTGTTTTTAACTCTACAGCCTCTAGAACCTGGCATGTATGTGATTATAGCTTCTAAAATTGGTGAACTGTAGGTCCTTCTATTCTGGGTGATGTTTTTCAGGTGATTTTTGTTCTTTCTTCTGTAGTCTCTCTCTTCACCTTTTGGGAATATCCATTATTAGTGCTAACGCTGGCAAGTACAACATGGAAGCTCCAGTTTAAGTGTCTTTTTAAATTCCTTGTCAGGAAAATACTTTCTTAGGTGTCCTTACCAAGAAATGTAACAAACTCCCAGATTGCCCAAGAATTCAGGTAACCTGGTAGGAGGTGGTGGGACGGACACCAGCTGCCAACTTTCCTAACCAAGGGTTCTCTTGGTTAAGAAAGAGACCCCCCCGCCCCAAGCCATTCGTTTGCTGTCTGGACAACATCCATTGAAATATACATATATCTGAAATGTTCCCTTGGCAAAATATTTCTGCCTTGTTGCCATGACCATAATTTCATTTTGAACCCTTTTTATTGCTCGTGTGTATTTTCTTGACCAATTCTGGAGCATATTTTGGAAATGGAAAAAAAAATTCAGGTTGATGTGATAACAGCCCTGAGTTTTGCAGTAAATAGATTATCTCTTAGCTCTGGACTTTCCTCTTTCCCTCTTTAATTACTTCTACCAGGACCTTTTCAGTGTGTGCTTGGACTTGGGAAATTAGGTTAATATATTTTAAATCACATTTCTACAACCAAATTACTAACCACAAACCCAGTTATATACTAGGTTTGCTAAGGGTACATCTATTCCTGATATGGAAAGAAAAATATGTAATGTGTTTATATATTTTAATTAGTCTCATTTTTATTCCAGCAGTGCTTCATATCGAATGCAGTCTTTAAAAGATTTAGTGTAAAGTATTTGTGAAACCTGCCTTTAGTTGTTTTAGAGTTTGTATCAGAAAAGTTTTAAAGCATTGAGTTTATTATTTTTGCAGGTAATAACAGTATGTGAAAATATGATTGAGATATATTCTTTAGAATTTGCTTGAAACTCATAATTGATTAACTTATGAGAAAAATACAGTCTTTCTTGAAGGATGAGATAAAAGGCAATTGTAACTCTTCATGTTTTAAGGAGTCCTCTGTAAATGATATAAGAAAAACGAATCTTGGTATGAGCACACATACATACATACACATGCATATTTATGCAATATGCATATTTTCCCATATATACATATTTCTAATTATTAAAATTAAGAAGATAACTTCAACTGCCTTTT
This sequence comes from Mus musculus, assembly GCF_000001635.26. Lineage (NCBI taxonomy): Eukaryota > Metazoa > Chordata > Mammalia > Rodentia > Muridae > Mus > Mus musculus. The sequence goes on from NC_000069.6 coordinate 117,448,453, forward strand.
AAATATGGTCTTAAAAACTACAACTTTCAGTAATTAAGAGTAGTAAGAGGGCAGCAAAGATAGCCTAGTCAGTCCATGCCTTCCCGAAAAGCACAAGGACTTAATTAGGATGCCTAAAACCCATGTGAGAAAGCCAATTCCTGGGTTGGGGTTAGGCCTCATTGATGAGTCTCAGGTTCAGTGGTAGATCCTATTTCAAAAAATAAAAGGTGGAGAGTGGTCTGATTTACACCTTGGGCCTCCAGACCCGTGTGCTCACATTTACACTACCAACTACACATACCCTGCCAAACACCTGAGAAATGATAGGAAAACAACCAAAGATATTAAATGATTAAAAAATTATAGTATATTCATTAGAATATCTGGTGAGAGAGAGAGAGAGAGAGAGAGAGAGAGAGAGAGAGAGAGAGAGAGAATGCACTTAGGTATAAACTTTGTAACATAAAGAATGCCAAGGTTTCATGGCATCCAGAGAAAGATTTTAATACAGCCCATGTGTGTATTAGGTGCCATACCTTTAAGAAAGCATAAATCTTCAAGTGAGCCATAAAATAATGAGACTTGGATCAGTTCTTTAAATGACTTCATTTGATAAGTTTCATTGACATTAGTAAGATTTTATCAGCAGAAAAATTTAGCAATGCTTTTTGTTGTCCCAGGTTATGAGTAAGCAGTTATAAACTCAGTTACAATTCTTGTGTATACTTTCATTGGGATGAAGTAAAACTTTAGGATCTTAAAATTTTGTCTTCTTTAATAATACTCTGAGAAATCCCCAAAGGTTATCATTTCTATTTCAAAAATAAGGCTAAGACTGCTCTCAATTCTGTATCTTTGCCTCTGAACTCTTTTCCCTGTGAGCAAACTGCTTATTTCGAACCAGTGCTGACTGTTTGAGTGTTGATTTTAAATCACATTACTGAGTTTGTTATCTTACCTTTCCTTAGATTGGACCAGATAGACCTAGACTTCTGTTTTTGTTTGTTTGTTTTTTGTTTTATTTTTTATTTTTTTTTTTTAAGACAGGGTTTTTCTATGTAGCCCTGGTTGTCCTGGAACTCACTCTGTAGACCAGGCTGGCCTCAAACTAAGAAATCTGCCTGCCTCTGCCTCCTAAAATCTGGTATTAAAGGCGTGCGCTACCACTGCCCAGTGGGACTTTCGTTAAAAACCTAACTTTGGGGCTGAGCATGGTGGTACATATCTTTGATCTAGGCATACTGGAGGCAGAGGCAGGCAGATCTCTGCTAGTTCAAGGTTAGCCTGGTCTAAAGAGTGAATAACCTTGCAGACCAGCTAGGGGTACACAGTGAGATCTTGCCTCAAACAAAACAAAAACAAAAGCAAAACAAAATAAAACAAACCAAAACAAAACAACTACAAAAAAACAAAAACAAAAACAAAATAACCCTATAAACTGTCCTGATGTTTGTAGATACTCAGGGCGTTGGCACTAAAGGTATTAGGGTGACTGGGCCTCTGCATTCCAGGACACTGCAGGAGCTGTGTGTGTGCATGTCAGTCATGTCTATTTACATTTTTATTTGTCCTAGAAGCTCATAGCCCTAAACTATCTTAGAGACATACATGCGTCCCTATACAAAGCATATAGAAAATTTGCTGCTTGCTGAACACTAGCAGTATCTCAGAATCCTCATGTCACATGTTAATTTGAGTCAGCCTGGAGAAATATTTTATGAATTCATTTATATGATTCTAAAATCACATTCTGTCTAAATTATTTAAGAAAAAGCACACGGGCTATATCAAAACCCACAGACTATCAAAGGAACAAAGCAAACACAGTCACAGGTCCAAGACACTGAATGGACCAGGAAAAAGAAACCAAACACAACTAAACACATGCTGCTTAGAAAATAATGTGAAGCTAGCATCAAATGGAAAAAAAAATATGATTTCCAGCTCCATTAAAAATCAAAACCCAACCACAATGCCTGTTGTGTGGATGAGTCATCTACACCTAGTTAACCCATGCGTGATTTTGTGGGAGCCAAATGCAGACTGAAAAGTCCGAAGAAGAGCAAGCCAGAGATGCACACTGAGAAGTCTGGGTTGCCTTAAATAGCTTCACTGAAATCTATGAAAGAATTATAACCAGCTAATCAAATATCCAAGTCAAGTAACAAGGGAAGATCCCAAAAGATGCACGGGCAGGCAACAGGGATGATTTAATAAAGCTATTAATGGGCTCTGTGGTTAGAAGGGAAGAAGTGGGGCTAATCAGGAATACTCCAGGTGCAGTTCTTGGAAAGCAGCAACCATGACAGCTGCTGGAGCAACAGCAAGAGCAACAATGAAGTTAATGACCAGAGGCGGGACAAAGCTGACTCCTCACATTAATAGCAGAAAATCCAGTGACGAAAGATAGCAGGGAAGAAGCAGCGAGAACCCCTTCTTCCCTCGACAACAAATACCGTGTGAAATCCGAGATGCAGTGGCATTATGGATGAAGCATAAATTATGCAACTTGACTTAAGCATAGGATCATATCTAGGGTCCAATAATTGGAAACATCAAGGAAATTAGAGGTCTTCATGGGAAACTGAAAATCTGGGACATCTTAACACTAAACATTAATGCAGTTTCAATAATACCTAATTTCTAAAACCAAAATAAAAAATTCTTGGGATTGTGTATAGTCAGAATTATACACACATTAGAATATGATAATGATTACATAAAAATAATTAAATGGACATTAGAAAAAATAGTATGCTTCCAAAATTGTTAATGCAATATAATACTGTATCTTAAATGTTTATATTATACTGTAGTGGTTTGAAAGAAAATGGTCCCCATAGGGTCATAAAAAATGGTACTATTAGGGCTTATTTTCTTGTTGGAGTAGGTCTAGCTTTATTGGAAAAAGTAAGCCAGTGGGGCGCAAGGGGAGCTTTGAGAACTTAAAAGCTTAAGCCAGGCCTAGTGGCTCTCAGTTCTCTTCCTGCTACCCCGTAGATCCAGATATCAACTCTCAGCTACCCCTTCAGCACTATGTCTGCCTGCATGCTGCCATGCTTCCTGCTGTAAAGACAGTGGACTTAACCTTTGAACTGTAAATGAGCCCCCGTTAAATGTTTTCATTTAAAAGAGTTGCTGTGGTCATGAGTACTCTTCACAGCAATGCAAAGATTAACTAAGGTACTCCATTCATCTAAATATTCAAAAAATGTCATTCAAAACCATACCAGGTTGTCTGGGACTCTAATAGCCAATTCATATTCTCCTGGAAGGTCAAACTTAGGGATTTAGTAATAAAATGATTCGTGGTGATAAACCGTCAGTAGTACTGGCAAGACAATAAAAAAGGATAAGATGACAAAGCCGAATATAGGTGGGATAATCTTATATACTGTGTATAATAAAGCTAGGTTTTACATGCGTGGCTAACAGGCAGATTATTCACTAAGCTGTACTGGAAAGACAGCCTGTAAGAAAGCCAGTAGCCTGTTATAGTATCTGCATAGAGCCTATTGATTCTGCTTCTAATGTTCCTAGCCGCTGTGTATCTCCTTCCTGACTTCCACACCCAGGAGAAGCCACCATGACTGTCTAGTTACTGTTCTCATGCTGTAAAGACTTTCCTCTACCCCAGCCTCTTGGAAATTTATATGTCAATGGAAACTAAAATGATTGAGAGGGTTTTTTTATTGAAAATATTTTTTTCTTCCAATATATTCTTATCATGGTTTCCCTTCCCCCATCTCTTCTCAGATTTTTCCACCCACCCAACTCCACACCTTCTTTCTGTTTCTTTAGAAAACAAACAGGAGAACAATAAATAAATAAATAAATAAATAAATAAATATGTATATACATAAATTAATTAAAAGGTGGAAATGAAGAGCAAGCAATTTATATTAGTAATAATGCCCCATCAATATCAAAATTACAACTATACATTGAAAGCTGGGTGCGTCTTAGTTACTGTTCTGTTTCTTTGAAGTGACACCATGACACCAATCTTACACAAGACAATTCAACTTGTAGGCTTGCTTATAATTATAAATTATTCCATTACCATCATGGTGGGGGCATGGTGGCCAGCAATAGCTAAGATAGGGTGACCTTTGGGAGGTTTCTATGTTCAAATGCAATCACTACCTGATTCTTCACCTATTTCCCAATCAGCAGTTCATCTTGTTATGAAGTAGATCTAGCAGTAGATGATTGAGAAGCATTAGTCTTGGCGTGAGAAAACCTATAACTTATTTCTGGAAGTCTTTTTTTCTTTGTAATTGTCGTAATTGTTTAGGTAGGTTCATGATAAAATTTACTGCATTTCCAATGATGATACTCACATAGAACAATGTTTCTTCTAGAAGCCTCACCTTGTCCTTGAGTACAAAATGAAGACTCTCCCCAATTTCCCCAGATCTGGTGACTACACTCGGGCTCTCACATATTTTCATATTCTAATATTTTAGAAGTAGTTAGCTGTTGTCTTCTGGAGTAAGTAACCCCATATCTATCGGTGCTCTGATCTTTTTGTCTTATGCTCATGAAATGGCAGAAGGTGACTGAGTCCATCTTACATTTACTACCCATTCACTTCTTTCTTTCTCTACTTCATTACCAAATCTAAAAATTAATAATCATAAGGAATGAGACTAGATTTGGAAGCTTTGTCTATTTTCCAGCATTTCCAGGCTACTTTAATAATCAGTTAACACAAAATTTAAGCATTAATATCACAATGATTAGTATATTTTATCTTTCATGTATCTTGCTTTCAATCAATTCAATTTATATTATATTGTTAACTTTGGCCTATTTTCTTGTATTGCCAGTGACAATTTAAAAAAATAGTCAACATCTCTAAACTATTGGCTATGATAGAGTCTGGAAGAAAAGAAGTCTCTGCCTTTGTTTGTGTACTTTCTTCTGAGTCCACCATGCTATAGTGGGTAACTCAAGCCCATATCACACAGATGGCCCTGATTGATCTTGGTGGGTCATAGAACAAAATGAATGGACACAGAATGTAAGAAGAGATTTGTGGAGAGAGAGAAGGGTGGATGGGGTGGTAAAGAAGTAGGAGGTAAGCGTGGTCAGTATGAATGGTGAGCATATGTGAAATTGTAAAAAAAAATAAATCTTACAGCTTGAAGTAATGTTTAAAGATAACACACCATGGCAATTTATTTCAATCAATATAAGAATGTTACATTCTGTAATATTCTGACTCTGTAATCTCTTCTAGAAACCATAGTTTCACAGTCATGAATAACCTTGAAGGAAAAAAATTAACATATATTTCAGTTGTGTGCTAAGTTCTAAGAAAATGCCTCTAAATCTATTTTGTATATTTCCTCCCTCCAGGAGGAGAGAGAATTTTTCTCTCTCCTGTCATGTTACTCTTTCAGTCAAAGGAAACTTGAGTAGTAATTACAGGTGTGCTTTTGGGGGATAAGCATTTTATAATCTTTCTTTTTTTGCCACAGCAGGGAATTGCTTATTGGTATTGTGTATTTCATTTATAAGCACATGACATGCTCAATAAGATAAATCTTGGCCATAGGTTGCAGCCTGAAAAAAACTCATAAGCAGAGATTATGTTAAGAAAATAATGTTCTTGTCTTAGGGTTTTATTGCTGTGAAGAAACACCACGACCAAGGCATCTCTTATTTAACATTTAATTGGGGCTTACAATTTAAGAGGTTCAGGCCATTATCCATGGTGGGAAGTATGCCAATGTGCAGGCAGAGATGGTGCTGGAGGAGCTGAGAGTTCTACATCTTAATCCAAAGTCAGCCAGTAGGAGACTTTTCTGCAGACAGACAAAGTAGGTGGCTTTCTTCTGCACTGAGTTCAGCCTCAGCACAGAAGATCTTAAAGCCCACCCCCACAGTAGCACATTTTCACCAACAAGGACACCCCTGATAGTGCCACTCTTTATAGGCCAGTCATTCAAACATATGTCACCATAGTTCATAACAAATTGTCCACATTGCCCTTGTTTTAGGACTTTGAAGTTAGTAAAGACATTCTACCATATTTCAAAGTACAAATGAAATTAGTTCTTACAACAAGAGTCCCTCTTTTACACAATAAGTTTTTTCAGTTGATTTTTTTGGACTCTGAAAGAGGGAGAAACCATTTTTTATATTGTTGAAGAATTTCAGATTGAATAACTTGTTTGAGGATATTCAAGAACTTTGTTGTAGGTATCTGGGCCTCTGTGAGTGGCTAGAACTGGGGACATTTCAGGGACTATGTAGAGTCTCATTGTAGGTCATCGGAGTTCTCATTGTAGACACGTGTATTCTGGGTCAGCTATAATGAACACCAGCCTTATCCATTCATTTTTCCAGCATTGATGGGTCCACATGCTGTCTAAAGCAAAGACTAAGATGTAGCACTATACAAAACAAAGTTGTTTGCTTTAAATTACCTATCCTTCTAATGGAAGAATAAAAAGATAAAATATGCATGATAACAATAATAAAATACTAGGAATATTAAGTTATAATTGGTATAGGGAAAGGAAATCAGGGAAGGTAGTATAAGACAGAGTCCACTTGAATGTAGTGGTCAATCAAACTTCAAGATCCAAGTTGACCCTACTGGAGTACTAGATGGTGCTAACACAGTGATCTACTTTTTCCACATCCATGAGAAATTCCGTTAGAGCTTGTGCTTTAGAAGAATGTTTTTTTTTAATATTTTTTATTAGGTATTTTCCTCATTTACATTTCCAATGCTATCCCAAAAGTCCCCCATACCCCCCCCCACTCCCCTACCCACCCACTCCCACTTTTTGGCCCTGGCGTTCTCCTGTACAGGGGCATATAAAGTTTGCATTCTCTTTCCAGTGATGGCCGACTAGGCCATCTTTTGATACATATGCAGCTAGAGTCAAGAGCTCAGGGGTACTGGTTAGTTCATAATGTTGTTGCACCTATAGGGTTGCAGATCCCTTTAGCTCCTTGGCTACTTTCTCTAGCTCCTCCATTGGGGGCCCTGAGATCCATCCAGTAGCTGACTGTGAGCATCCACTTCTGTGTTTGCTAGGCCCAGGCATAGTCTCACAAGAGACAACTATATCTGGGTCCTTTCAGCAAAACCTTGCTAGTGTATGCAATGGTGTCAGCGTTTGGAAACTGATTATGGGATGGATCCCTGGATATGGCAGTCTCTAGATGGTCCATCCTTTCATAACAGCTCCAAACTTTGTCTCTGTAACTCCTTCCATGGGTGTTTTGTTCCCAATTCTAAGAAGGGGCACAGTGTCCACACATTGGTTTTCGTTCTAGAAGAATGTTTTTATGTCTTGTTCCTTTATTTAGTTTTAAAGAGTGTACTTGGTGGTATAATGTCAGTCCTGACAACCTACAAAGGGTTGCTGTCCCTCTGTATCAATCAGCCATCCTCATGAAGGCCTGCCACTCTCCTGCTTTCTCACTTGCTCAGCTCCAGTGCTTTGGTCTCCTTGCATCCTCAGTACCAACTCTCGCCTCATAGTCCATCCAAATCTGCTTCTTTCAGCTTGAATGCTCCTTCTTCACGTAGCTAACTGGCTTGCCCTTTGGTCTATCTCCAATGTAAGGCTTCAGTGAAGTCTTCCTTGAACCCTCCAATTAAAACAATCCTTGGTTTACCTCCACCTCACCAGTCTATCCTCATCCTGAGCCAGAGATTGTACATTGACATCTCTAAATTGGGTTTTCCATGAAGGACCGCTCCATATATTTGACTCTATAGCTAAAATTCAAGTGACAAAGATAGACTCAGGTATATACAAAGTAGAGGAATGTTTCCCAGGCAAACGCGAATTGATGCAAAATTACTAGAGTAGAAAGTGGAGTGACAACTTTGGCTTGGAATGATGTCTATAAAATTAGAAAAAGGAGAAACAAGATGTTAGATGATGTCAGAATGGCAAATGAAGGTTAGATCATGTAAGAACTCTTGGTTTAAAGTGATTACGGGTGGGGGGAATGGACTGGGGTCAGCAAATGACTTTACCCTTAGAACAGAGAAGAAAGAATACAAACTGACCACGCTGCAAGAGGCAGGAGGTTGGGCAGTAAGTGGAGAACTGCACGTAGCATGGGGCCATAAGCCCTGGGAATCTCCACAATCCAAATGGGTTGGGTTCTAGGTATGTGTTAACCTTCATCTGGCAGGAAGATATTTGAGGATTTTAATCTGAGTAGTATTTAAGCAGATACAGTCTCTAATGGCCCATGCTAATGCAAAATGCCAAAACCATGGGAGGGCCTCTTCTGTTCAAGTTTGACATATGCAGACATCATATAGGCCTAGTGCTATGGGAAAATGTCACAGTTACAATGTTGTCTTAGCATTATGGCAAAATGGGAGCTATCAATTGATTAAGATGTATTAGTAAGTAAAGGTTATGTTCTTCCCTGTGCACAAAATCAGAGGCATAGGGAGGCTATATTAGACATATTTTTTCTCTAAGGAGCTTCAAAACTAAATAAAGATATTATTTCTGAGGTATTTTTGCTGCTGCTGTGATAAAATAACCTAGAAAAGTCAATTTAAGAGGGAAAGGATTTTATTTTGTTTTTATTTGATGGCTATGAGTGTTTTGTCTCAATACCACCTATGTGCAGTGCCTATGGAGGGCAGAAGAAGCGAATAGATTTTTTTTCTCCCTAGATTTTATTTACAGTCACCCAACAAATGCCATCTTGTATTTGTGTACTGTATATCCACAGTGGTTCATGACTTTTGCCTCTACCAAGCTCCAAAATATTTATCTCCAAAAAGAACACTCAATACACATGGAGTAACTATTTTCCTGCTCTCAAATCCTAAATATTCAATAGTTTGCTTTTTATTTAAAGCAGACTTTTATTCTTAAAATTAACATTTTAAAACTGGAAGTTGCAATACACTTAACAATATGAAAAATCATTTGCTCTATAAAATTTGAAAATTTCACCAGTTTGAAATGGATTTCAGATCAAACTAATGTATTCTAGTTATACACAATAATAAATTTCTAATCTTCAAATGTAAATACTGAAATTACTCAAAAATATTAATTGCATATTTTCTATGTGTTAGGGGATACAAGAATAGAAGGAAAGGAAACTGTGATAGATAGCTCTTATGCTCATATATTTTGATAAAATTGTTTTGAGTAGTCAATTTAAATCCAGCCAGAGAGCTTTAAACTTTAAACATATTTCAGAATAATTAGTTCATGGGTATTAGGCGACTTGTTGGAGGAAATAAAAATATTTTGGAACTGATAAAAGCAAAAGTTGTGGAAAATTCTGCACATACAAATGGGTATCTGTCGGGTGACAGTAATTAAGACTTAAGGAGAAAAATAAAATGATGAAACCAAGATTTCCAAGGTTGGGAAATGTTCCCACAGCAATGCTGGCTCTCTACAGGAAGTTACTTCTTCACTGGGTTGACTGACACTCCAGTCTATACAATGGAAGTGCTTCGGTGAGGCGACTGGCTTGGTATTGTGAACATGACTTGTTTCCCTTTATACAGAAGGAGGAAGAGAAAGGTGGTTGCGAGAAGTTAGAGTTTGGGTGGAAAATGTGTATTTTATGTAATCGTTGAGTGCTGATGTTAAGAAGAGTGTATTTCAAAATACACATTGCACTGGTAGGTACATCTAGCTCTAGACATTTCTCTGAGTTGAAAGCAACCGCTCTGCTACTGTCACACACACACACACACACACACACACACACACACAAAAGAAAGAAAAGCAATTTTTGATAGAGTACTTCCAGCAATTTAGCAAAAGTTTAACAATCATGTCACTTGTATTTAGGTTGTATGTTTCTTTTTAAAAGACTTTAAGACTTTACATTTCTGAAGAAGAACTTTTGATGTTCCTGGCTTAGACAGGAATTGATCATCTGTGGCAAGGGTTTGAAAGACAAAGGAAGGTGTGACGACACACGTGGTTGTTTCACTGGTGTAGAAGTCTCTCTCAGCAAAAGTGGGTTAAGTGGATCTAGAGCCTATATTTTCTGAGGACATTAGAGTTTGTTTCATATAGAGGTAGAAAATGCTGCCATTGCCTCTGTGGGTTTGAATGCTCATTGGCTGAGACCTGGTTTCCTTGGTGACCTTCATCCTCTCTGGCTTTACACTCTTTCCACCTCCTCTTCAGCAAGAGCTCCCTGAGTGATGGAGGCATTTCACTTTCGACTGAGTGTTTTAAGGTCTCTTACTCTCTGTACATGTCCAGGGTGTCTTTCCCTTAATTTTTACGCAAACATAAATTTACATTCTATTTGTTTGTCTGTCTGTTTATGATTCCCTTTCCTTTCTTCCTTTCTTCCTTCCTTCCTTATCTATCTATCTATCTATCTATCTATCTATCTATCTATCTATCTATCTATCTATCTACCTTTCTACCTACCTAACAATCATGCAGGACCAATCTCCAGTTTATAACTTCTCAGGGAACCCTATCAAAGAGGGGGAGGAAAGATAGTAAGAGTCAGTGGGGAAGGAAAACACCAAAGAAAACAGTGGCTTCTAGACACAACTGGACGGACACACATATAAACTCACAGAGATTATGGTAGTATGCACAAAGCCTAAGGCAGATGGGTTTCTAGTTCTAAGAAAGGAAGTGGACACAAGCTCCCATCCCTAACCCAGATGCTATCTCCAAATGATAACTGGTTACAAAGAAAGGTTAATTTTCTTCTACATAGTCTCATTTAGTGTGCACATGAGTAAAGAGGTGCTTTAGATAGATAGATAGATAGATAGATAGATAGATAGATAGATAGATAGATAGATAGAAATTACGATAGGATTAATCTATGCCAGACAGAACTAAGGCCAGTGTACTGCCATTTTGGAAGGGAAGACATCTCCCTGGATGGGGCTAATTATGATGTTACAGAATTCTCATCTCTTAGCTTCTATTTTGCTTTCAAGCACTGAGGTTCCAGGGCTCTCATGATGAATCTGAGGCGAGCTCATCCTCACAGTTTTCTGAGCAGGCTTCAGATGTCTTTTACTCTCTTGCTTGTTGCTGCTGCCTTTTGGAGAGAATTTCTGTTTTCTATGACATCCTCCTTTGAAGGCTTTCTTCCTATCCCTTAATTGTTCTCCTATGAAAGAAGCTACTTTCTTCAGCCTAAAATTGCACCTCCAGTGGATGGTTCTGAAGTTGTATCCCCAGGGCCTATGAAAGGCCAGTGCCCCTCCCTCATGCTTATTGCACAATAATCACATTGGAATCAGGAAGCTATAGCCAAGGTCAGATCCCCTGTAATTAACTGAGTCAGATCAATTAGAGGCCACATGGCAGGGCATTTCTCTGGAGTCCTTGGACCAGGCACACAAATCCAAGATTTATCCCTTTATGGGATTATCAATGCAAAGTGAAATTTTATATCCAGGGTGCTGCACAACATTAAACAAGTATAATGTCACCGGACTCTATCTTTAGCGCCAACACTGACTATTTACACCCACAAAATTACTAGTTCATATGGACGCCGGCTGCCTTACAATGAAATATACTAACTATTTTGCTGTCAACCAAGGCTGAAAGAGACAAATTGAGTATCATGTTGCACTCCTATGCCAGGCTAGGTCAAGCTGTCCCAGAGTGGACAAGGCGACACATGGCAGAAGCCATTTGTTTGTGGCTAGAAATCAACTCTGTATAAAAGCATTCATTTGCCTCTGGTAAACACTAGAATTCTGGAATTCACTATGATTCACTGAATTCAAAATTCTGCCTAGTTGGCCTACTTGATCCATTTTAAGGTTTAAGGCTGTGAGTTTAGGCTGTTAGCATTATAAGCTGTGGATGGAGTTATAAAACCAAATCATGATCTGCAACCACCTGTACCATCTATGGCAGTAAAATACTCCTGTGCTCTGTACTCCGTCAAACACTAGCAAAATCCGAGGATGCTTGGACTGAATTAAAAGTTCTCACTTCTTTTTAAAGCTATTAGGCAGAATTTGTTTACCTTCCAAAGATTTTGATCAGGGCTAGAGCATTTGATTTCTGAGGCCATGGTTAACATCTGAAAGGAAAGTTCACATGCAATGTCAATGCCTTGGTATTTGCCAGACACTTGGTGGTTCTCTGTGTGTCTCAGTATACAGACCCCAATAGCTAAGTTAATATCAAGTAGACAGGAGAGTGAAATAGTCTTTCTTATAAAGTCGTCTACCAATTGACAGGGAGCAGGCAGAGGTGCCCAGGAAATTTCTAAAGAATAGGAAGAAGTTAAATTGAAGTTAATCACAGATAGGGTTAGAATCTAAACATCTGTGTAAAAGCCTCAACTGAAAACAACCCAACAAATCTCTTCTGCCCACTGACTTGAAATGCCACTTCTGTTATTGCTTCTAGGGCTTGCCCATTCACCCACTAATGTCAGGCGGCTTATATTCCAGCAGCTCCGAAGATTACATTTGAAAATATTCAGCTAGGTCCTTTGCCTTTCTGCTTCCTCTCTTACATTTGACAATATTTCATGAGCTAACTTCTCTAATTAAAAAACAAAACAAAACAAAAAACTTTAGCTGGTGTTGTGAAATGACACCATAGATTTGGTATAGAATTCAAATATAGTCATGGAGCATAGTGTCTCCTTCTTGGCAATTTGTTCCTTAACTCCAAGGTTTTGGCTCCTGTAGGGTCAGGAAATGCTTATGTTCGGATTTCATATACAATAGCTATTAGCTATGTTAAATGATAAGAGATAAACAAATATGTTTATCTCAGTGTCTTAAAAATTATATCTTTTGTTTAGATTCTATTTTCCCTCCTTTCTGCCATATTATGTTCATTCTTTTACACTCACGTAAAATGTAAAGTTCTCTGAGAAGACGTAACTGGGAGTTCTCAGGAAGTCTTAGTATCTTGACATTTTTGCCTATGTGCCATCTCTTTTCATAGATGTCTCCAGGTCAGGCTCATGACAGAGGAACTGTCCTGACAGTTGCCACTGGATGTCTGATATGTGAACACATGCATTAGACACCATTGTTTTTGCTTCACCATATTTATTGCAACTGAAAACAAATCTCTTTATGGAATTATTCTATTCTTATCAGCATAAAATAATGATCATTTCAAAAGCAGATACAAAATGGTAAGTTATTCTGAGCCAAGCAATCTAGAACTGCAAGCATAGATTAAAACTATGCTGAAAATATGTTCTTAAGAAAAAGGTGTAATAACTTTTCGAGACAACAAAGGTAAACACCAGTGGTGTATCTGGTGACTACACTGTTGAGGGCATTACGTCATCCCAAGCCAGATAGAGTCAGACAAATCTAATTGTACACTGAGACAGTTCCTACTGCATTCTTAGAGAGAATATGAGTCAGATGAGTGGTCCATTCTTTGTCATTCTCCAGAGAGATAACCATGTCAAACATCCATTCCAGGAAGATTACCTAGTGATCATGAGATCGTTAGGTCAGATTCACAAGCTCAGAAGCAATAGCTGCTTTTACTCGGTCAGTTATTTTTAGAATACCTTTTACTTATTTTTCGTCAATTTCATACAGGTATGAAATGTACCTTGATCAAATCTACTCCATCCAGATCCCTTGTCTTATTCCCTTAATACACTCTCTAACACTCCCCCCCCCCCACACACAACTTCATGACCTCCTTTCCTTTCTGCTCAGCTCCTTTCCATCCATTTCCCTTCTCTCCCCTCTTCTCCATTCCTCCCTCTCTCTCTCTACACACACACACACACACACACACACACACACACACACACATATATATACATATATACATACACATATATACATATACACACATATATGTGTGTGTGTGTGTGTGTGTGTGTGTGTGTTTTCCTGGTCTTGTGGTCTTGATTTTGTGCAGTTAGCATGTATGTCTGTGACTTCACATGTGCAATGTCCATGTCATGACCAGAAATTATTGCATAGCACTCCTTCCTCTGGCTCTTACATTCTTTCTGACTACTCCTTGTGACTATCCATGAGCCTTGAGGATGGATGTGATAGTGGGGTATAGATGTTCCATACACAGCTGAGCTTTCAACAGTCACATATTCTCAGCACTTGGACCAGCTATGAATATAGAGATCCAAACTAGCCCTTATCTGATAAGTCTCCCAGTACTTATATTTCACTTGTTTTCTGGTTTTGAATTATTAACAGGGTCCCTGCTGTAATATAACTTCTTTGGAAATGCCAATTTCACAGAATGTGAAAGCAAAGAGATAAGCATCAATCATGATTTAACTATTTTAAATGTTTTCATAAGTTCAATACATATAGATGCAATAAAACATCCACCCTGTATATATCTGTGTACTGGGTGGTTTTGTGTGTCAACTTGACACAAGCTGGAGTTATCACAGAGAAAGGAGCTTCAGGTGAGGAAGTGCCTCCATGAGATCCAGCTGTAAGGCATTTTCTCAATTAGTGATCAAGGGGGAAAGGCCCATTGTGGGTGGTGCCATCCCTGGGCGGGTAGTCTTGGGTTCTATAAGAGAGCAGGCTGAGCAAGCCAGTGGAAGCAAGCAAGCCAGTAAAGAACATCCCTCCATGGCCTCTGCATCAACTCCTGCTTCCTGACCTGCTTGAGTTCCAGTCCTGTCTTCCTTTGGTGATGAACAGCAATGTAGGAAGTGTAAGCCAAATAAACCCTTTCCTCCCCAACTTGCTTCTTAGCCATGAGGTTTGTGCAGGAATAGAAACCCTAAGACAATCTGTATATGGAAATTTCATTTTAAAAAAACAAAACAAAACCTCTCTTTATTGCTCTTCCCAGTGGAACACAAAACTACTTGAAGTCTGAAGCTGCCCAACTCATGAATTACTGGATGCTCAAATTAAACTATTAGATTTTTCTTTTTTCGAGACAGGGTTTCTCTGTATAGCCCTGGCTGTCCTGGGACTCACTTTGTAGACCAGGTTGGCCTCGGACTCAGAAATCCGCCTGCCTCTGCCTCCCGAGTGCTGGGATTAAAAGCATGTGCCACCACGCCCGGCAAACTCTTAGATTTTTAATGTACCCAGCCAGGGGTGTAGCTCAATGGTAGGGCATGTACTCACAATGTCTGGACTATGCTCAATATTCAGCATTTAGATAGTAAGTAAGCAAGAGATCAAGAAAAAAAAAAGAGAGAAAGAGGTAGAGAAATGGAGGCTTCATTTTCAACAATGTCTTCCTCATTATTTATCAACTTTCATGAAGATCTATGGCAATATTGTTTGCCACAGCCTTCTTAGGATCTGAAATGAAATCATTTTCCAAAAATATTTGTTGAATAACTTATTACTGTTCCTCATATCCATGAGTCAATAGGAAACTACAATATACTGGTGACCTTGTCACCAGGCCTTCCACATGTTCATCTTAAAGGCTTTCAAGAAAAATAAAACATTTTGTTTAAGTAATAAATAGATACTTCACGAAAAGAAGGAACACTGTTTTCTGATGCCGTGTGATTTAAATTAATTATTTGAATTCATCAAAAGACTATGATCACATACAGACATGTCCTTCAACAAAGTATTTTTTTACTATTACTCTAAATCAAAATATGATAGAAAATTTATCCATAAAACATTTATATGGTGCATATAAATAGGCTTGTGGAAATAGAAACAGCAGCCAGTATGTTTACTCTGCCAGTGGCAATTTATTAACATGACAAATGGATAAATAACAGGGAATAAGCCATAAGCCTATTTCATATTCCTCTCATTGGTCAGTTCCAGAAGAAATCTTGTCATTATCACCTTTAAATGTTTCTAATATAATATTTATAGTTGTTTTGAGAAAGAGGATTCTGAAAAATGATCACGAAATTTGAAACTGGTACTCTATAGAGAATTCAGAAAAGTGTAGTTTTTTAGGAAAATAATTCTGAAAGGACTGAAATTTCCATCTCTTGTGAATAAGAGATGACATTATTGGATAATGGGCTGGTCATGCATTTCCAGCAGGTTTAACAGTGCATCTCAGGCAGGGCCTGGTGCTGACTCAGTGAGTAAGGAGCTGGCCATGCAAGCATGAAGAGCTGAGTTTATATCCCCAGATCTCACACAAAAGCCAGACACTGCCATACGGTCTGAAACTCGAGTGCTGTGGGAGGGAGCAGAGGCAGGTGGGCGCCCAGAGCTCCCTGACTAGACAGTTACTCAACTGGTGAGCTCAAGGCTCTGCATGCAACCTTCTCTTTAATATAAGATGGAGAGGGTCAAGGAGATGGCTCAGAGGTTATGAGCACTGGCTGCTCCTGCAGAGGACTTGAGATCAGTTGCCAGCACTTACACAACAGTGTAAGACTACCTGAAATGACAGCTCTACAGGACCTGACACCTTCTTTTGGTCTCAATGGGCACCAGGCAAACACATGATGTTCATACATATATCCATGTAAAACACTCATAGACATAAAAAATGAGTAAATAGTTTAAAAGTAAGATGAAGGGCAGTGCAGCAAAAATTTGATGACAATCTTTGGTCTTTTCATACACACTTGCTCACCCTCCAACACACACACACACACACACACACACACACACACACACTAGTGCTTTATATATGAGTCTAAATTAGGAAAATAACCATATATATGTATATATATAGATATATATTTCTAATATATATCATATATTAGAAATATTATATGTTATACATATAATATATCATTATATAATATAGCCATTCAGAGGTCTTACAATGCAGTTTTAAAATGTATTATATATTATATATCAAATATATCATATTATTTATTATATATCAAATGTATCTAATATATATATATATATAAATGTCTAAGCTGGTAGCTGGCTTATCTTATAAAAATCATATATATATGCACATATAACTGATATATATATGTATATACATATACATATTTACATATATATTGTACACATATATATCAGTTATATGTGCACAATATATATGTAAATCCTAAAGATGTAGTTGAGAATTGGGCTTTAATACCATTGTTTTCTCTGGGAGCAAGAAGGGTGGTCCCCAGAAGTCTAGTTCTGTGACTTAACAAGGAAAGGTCCTAGGAAAGCAGAGAGAGGTGAATGCTAATTCTGTTTCCTCTGGGGTATTTCCTGTGACCTGCTCATTCCTCTATTGTTGGTTCAGAGAGGGAAACATTACAAATGAAGATTTCCTTTATAAAGATACAGTTCTCTTGCAAATGAGAATCACCATTTGGAGGCTGTTATTTGTGTGTGTGTGTGTATGTGTGTGTGTGTGTGTGTGAAGTTTTGTTTTGTTTATTCACTTTACATCCTGATCACTATTCCTCTCCCTATCCCTCCTCTTACAGTTCCTCCCCCTCCCTCCTCCCCTTCTCTGAGAGAGTGGGGTCCCTCCTTGGGTATCCCAACCCCACTCTGGTCCATCAAGTCTCTGTAGGGCTAGGTGCTTCTTCCACTGAGGCCAGACAGGACAGCCAAGTTAGGGGAACAGACTTCCCAGATAGGCAACAGCTTTAGAAATAGCCTTGGCTCCAGTTGTTCTGGACTCTTATGAAGACCAAGCTGCACACCAGCTACATATGTGAGGAGGGAACTAGGTCCAGCCATTGCATGCTATTTGGTTGGTGGTTCAGTCTCTGAGAGTCCTCAATGGTCCACATTAGTTGACTCTGTGAGTCTTCCTGTGGATTTCGTATCTCTTTCAAGATACTCACTTTTAAGTGGATATTAGCTGTAAAATATAAGATACTCACATTTCACGCCACAGTCCCAAAGAAGCTAAACAGGAAGGAAGGCCCAAGTGAAGATACTTGAATCTCATTTAGAAGTGGAGAATAAAATAGACAGATGGAGGGCTGAAAAGGGATGGGAGAGAGGATGGTCAGGAGAATGGGGGATCAGGTGTGGGGAGAGAGAGGGGAGATGGCCAAATGGTGATGAGGATGAATGGAAATCTGCAGCTGGTGGGGTGGGAATGGGAACACCTTGAGGATGTGCCAGAGACTTGTGGATAGGAGAGGCTCCCAAGAATCAATGGGGGTGATCTTAACCGAGACTCACAGCAGTAGTGATATGGAACCTAAAGAGGCCACCTTCTGTACTCAGGCAGGAACCCCAGTGGAATGATAGGGGCAACAACATGAAATTTATCCCGCCTATGGGAAGATGGAGCAAAGACTGAAGTAATAGCCAAGCAATAAGCAGCCTAATTAAAGACCCATCCTGTGGGCAAGCACCAATCTCTGCCACTATTAATGATACAATGATGTGCTTGCAGACAGGAGCCTAGCATGGCTGTCCTCTGAGACCGTCCACCCAGCATCTTACTCAGAGCCTAACATTGGATGGAGCTTGGAGACTCTTATGGAAGAGTTGGGGGAAAGATTGGAGGCTTTTTCTAAACCTATGAGTATAATCAGCTAAAAGTGATTCTTATAGTTCATCAATAACTGACAATAAGTAATGTTTATTTATAATTCACTGTTTATTAGAAAGTTATCAAAGGAATCTCTACTCAACCCTTAATTATTTAAGCCTAGGCAGGAGGTCCTAGTGCTATTGCTCTTTGATTTAAATGGCTATAAGACTGCGGTTCATGAGTTCTGCCACCAAAGACTGCATTTGTTTTACATTTCTTTTGTTCTGTAGAACTAACAGGCCAGTCCTTTTGAGCATGTTTTGTGTTCTTCCACCAGGCTGTTGTACGTCACTGATCATGTTCTCGAACCTGGCATTCTAAACTCTAAAGTGTGGCACCACCTAAGATTTTAACAGTTAAATAGCTTTTGGAATTTTCAGAATACAGAACATCCAGAAACTTCTATACTTTCCCTTCTTAGGCTTCGCTTGTTGTGGTGGATTGAATAGAATTGGCCCCCATAGATTTGTGTGTTTGAACACTTGGCCATAGGGAATGGGACTGTTAGGAGATGTAGCCTTGCTGGAACAGGTGTGGCCTTGTTGGAGGAAGCCTGTCCCTGCAGAGGTGGGCTTTGGGGTCTTACATGCTTAAACTGAACACAGTGCGGCATACTCAGCTCCTCCAGTAATTGATCTGTCTGTACACTGTCATGCTTCTGGCCATGATAATAATGGACTAAATTTCTGTAACTGTAAGCCAGCCTCAATGAAATGTTTTCTTTTATGAGAGGTGCCATGGTCATGGTGTCTCTTAACAGCCATCGAAACCCTAAGTTACTTGAACAGACCAAGCAACCCCAAGCACATTAGATTAAAGTCAGCATTAATGTGTAGAAAATGATGGCATCTGGCCATTAAATTACCCTGCTTCCTTCCCTTCAACTGTTGTCTCCTGAGTATTGACCATTGAGTGGCAGACAGCCCAGGCTTATCTAGAAACAGCATAAAGAGCACATTTTGCTGAAATATTGGACAAATGATTGTCAAAAATACACTTGAATTTGATCATATTTTGGCATGTCTTCACTACAGATTTCTACATATTCCAATTTTTACCCTATTTTATTATGTTCTGATTGAGGCCATGTTCTTTGATATAGTTAATTTCTAGCCACAGAACACACTTGATTTCTAATATTTCTATTACATCAAAGGAAACTGGAAAGTAGGAAACATTGAGTCTGTGAGAGAAAAATGAAAAAAAAAAAACTAAGATAGATAAGACTAAAATTCAGCCATGTATATTCTTCAGGTTCCCAACAACACATATGGTCTCTGTCTCTGAATTTATACATACTTAAGGATGAGTTGACTTTTAGAATAATTTTCACTTAATTTTGACATCAGATATGTAGTGATTTTTTTCCATGTGTGTACCCCAGGGAGGGGTCAAACCAAAAAGAAATGACTTAGAGAACAATGTCCTTGCCCACTAGCATTTGTGATCTAGATTAGGGTCCTTCTAGTAGGAAGTAACTGAGTGGAAGCTTTCTGGTGAAAATGAGGAGAAACAAAACACTAAACCCCTCCCACCTCTCCTCAGTTCCTCTCTTGAAATTCTCCCATCTCGAGTTAATAGTCTATTTTTTGATTATTATTGTTTTATACACATGCACAGTGACACACACTTATATATCACAAATACGTAAGACTTCCAACCTGTTTAGTTCATTTTTGTTGTTTGTATATGTATGGTTTCAAGGCTGACAACTCTACACTGGACGAACAACAAGGATTCTCATCTGGGAGAGGCTAACTCTTCTCTTAGCAGCCATGAGTTGCCTGTAGTTCATTGTCTAAGTGTGGGATTCAATGAGATTTCACCCTTCCGTGTCAACATGTCCATTGATTTGCCATTCAGCCTGTCTTGCTTATGCAGGCAGTTTTTGGAAAGACTAATTTACACCAGGCTTCCTGGTATTCTGATTCTTGTATTCTTTCTCCATCTTCTACAATGTTTTGTGAGCCAGAGATGCAGATTCTGGGATATAGATGTACCTGTGGGGCCTAGACTCCTCAGGGACCATTGATCTTAGCATTGTGTCCACTTGTGT
This sequence comes from Mus musculus, assembly GCF_000001635.26. Lineage (NCBI taxonomy): Eukaryota > Metazoa > Chordata > Mammalia > Rodentia > Muridae > Mus > Mus musculus. The sequence continues at coordinate 117,468,886 of NC_000069.6, forward strand.
TTCTATGTGATGGTCTCTATGTAAAGAAAAAAACAGTCTTCTCTCTGGGTGTAAGAATAAGGTTTAGAATGTAGGAAGGAATTATACTGCTCCACTAAAGTGGTGGTCACAGTTCATGACCTCACTAGCCCTGGGAAGACACCACCAGCTTATAAATGTCACTTATTGAACCTTTATACATATCTTGCCATGCTGGTAATTTTCTGATCTGTGTTTATTTCTATTCAGCAATGATAAATTTGGGAAAGTTCTTTACCATTTTGTATTACATTTTGCCCATATAAAGATAGGAATCCTTACATTCTAGAAAGAACATATGAGTCCTTATGAATTTTAATTCAGTTCACTTGGTTTTTTAATATTTATTTTGGGAAAGTTTTTTTTCTTTAACTCTGGGTTCTATGGTTCGCTTGTGCTTTTTCTTGAATTACTGTTTCTGTTGGAAAAGATGTGGAAATTTTTAAATAATTCAGTATTGTACTTTTCATTCTAAATTGTTAATTTTATTCTTATTGTTATTCCCACTAAAATCAATTTATGGTTGCTGTTCACATTTACTAGTAATGTAATTATTTTTGCCTGTTTACATGTCTTATCATCTGTACTCTAAACATTGGTATAAAGATTAGTAGAAAATGAAACAAATGATATTTAATCCCATTCAGGGGCATGTTTCATCCTGCCATAAATAATTAAACCAGGTCTAGGAAGGGTTATAGCTTAAACAAATTTCAGGACTTGCTGTTTCCAGATAATATGAAAGTTTGATTAGGACTTTTCTTCAAGCAAAATTTGATTGATGTAGGCACCAGCAAAATTGCAAAACATCTTAATTCGTGTCCTGGTTTTGTTTTGGGTTGCTGTGACCAAAGTAGCTTAGAAAAAGAGTTTATTTTAGTTTACAATTTCAAGTTACCTCCCATCACTCTGGGGATCATGTCAATAGGAACTTGAAACATTTAGTCTCATTATATCAACAGTTGAGAGCAGAAACCAGTGAAGTAATGCATGCATAGTTGTGCTCCTTCGCTTGCTTTTGCTACTCTTACACAGTCCAGGATCCCCTTTCAGGATAACGACACTACCTATTGTAGACAGTCCTTCCCACCTCAATTAACGTTCGAGGTAATATCCTACAAAACATTCCAACAGTTCCAATTATTTTAACTTGACAATCCTTCATTGAGATGCTATTCCTAAATGATTCCTAAATGATTGTGTCAAGTTGATAATTAAAATTACCCAGCCCAGTGCTTTGTTAAGAAGCTTCCCTGTACCCTAGCCTTGTCCTAAATTATTATCATTCTATAAATGTCTAATGTCTCACTTTCTTTTGTGAGAACAAATTGTCTCCAGATTTTAATCTACCATGCTACTTTGTGTTTTCAAATGATGACTAGTATCTTCTGACCCTGGTCCTCCATCATCATTTTTGGCTTTCCTGTCCTTCATTCTCCTCTGGATGAGTGTACAAGAGATGCTGTCTGTCTCAGGAGGAGCTTGGAGAACTCTGAACACTAGCTCTTTAAATGCGTAATTCAATTCTGAGAAGTATACATTAAAACTCCACCTTTTTGAGTTGATTTCTTCTTTTGTTTTTCTTTTGGAAACATTTATCTCTTGTGATCTTCTATATCCTGAGAAAATTTTACCTTAACCACTCTGAGTCCCTATTTGTTATTTCCAAGTAGAAGAAATTTCCTGTGGGTTTAAATATAGCATGAGAAAATTACTTGGCTTGGTGCCTGACATTGGTAGGTACCTGATAAATATTAATGTCATTTCTCCATTAAGGTGGATATCAAGGGGTGTTAAGAAGAGAAATTAACAACTGAGAGAATTTTGCCAGAACAGAATTTGCAAGAGGTTAAATTCTGAAGACACAGGACATGGATAGGCAAAAGGGACAAAAAGAAAACTAGAAGACTTTGATAATTTATTTCAATCATTGCTCATGGAATGCTTCCTGTGTAGACTGTGTTTATGATTGATATTGTCCTCAACAATGTTCGTTCCTAAGCTTGAGATCTTGGACTTGTAAGTTTTTATAAATCTGATCTATGCAGCTACTGTGTCCTACAGAAGCAAACACAGTATTTTTTTTAAATCATATTTGTTTCAACAATAATGGAGGTAAATGTAAAAACTTAACAAAGGCTGAAAAAGTGTTAAACTATGACACCAAATAATTACAATTAGTGAAAAATCAAAAGCAGAGGAAGACCTTGCCTAGCAAGGACACGAGACAATGGCTGATAGTGTTGCTTCTTCCAGAAAGAAAATCACTTTATAAACACCCATTATTCACTAGAGTACTACAGCTCAGTACTGGCCTTCATTTCCATGTTCCACACCTGAGGGGGCGAATGGGTTACTGAGTAGGCAAAGCAAGATCAAATGAGGCATTGGGTCACCACCTACATTTAACCCCTCCTTCACTTTCCCTTTCATCATTTGCATTGACTCAGCCCAAGAAGAATACACATTAAAATCTTTCCTTTCACTAGAAAAGCCAGATGGGTGGCTCCAATAGGAAAATGAAATAAGCCATTATGCATATAAACACTTGTGAAAAGGAATAAAAATTGGGGCTATTTGAATCTTTATAACATCCAGTTTCAGTGTGAATACCCAATTCATTGAAGCAAAGCAAAAAGAGACAGACCATGTAACACAAAGGATAAAAGCAAGAAGAAATCTCTTGTACAGTGATTTGGATCAACAACATACTAAGACCTCAATGGGATGAAATTGTATGTGGGTGGGAGCAAATATGAACTTAATTCACTTCTGATCTTCACTGGGCAGAGAGTTTCCAGCTGTTTACAGAATCCTTCCTAGCCTTTGACCATCCCCTGTAAAATTCCTTGCTCAATCTGGTAGCATTTGATTCTTAAAAAAAAAAAAATAAGCAAATCTTGCAGTGTACAAACAGGCCCAGAACATTATACTAAAAGAACTAGTTGTCTTGAATGGGAATTCTCATTCTCACCCTAAACCCACCTTTTATCCCTCATTCCCTGTGTCTCCGAGGAAGGAGAGTTGTCCCCAGAAGGCTGAATCTCTAAAATGAGAGTTGAGCCTCTAAAAGTGGGAATTTAATCTTTTGATTATAGGATTATATTTTCTGAATACAATTCTAACTTTAAAAATAAATGACCTTATATCATGCTTCTTTCCCTTGTCAATTGGTGGCAGTCCCTACTCTGGAAACACAAATACAGCTTGAACATTTAATGTATGTCACTGACTTTCATCACTAATTCATGATTTAAATCCTACTTCTCTAGGCATACTTACCTATAACACTTGCCATATTAAATTGTAATTGTGAGATATGATGACATAGTCTTGCAAGTATAGGCTTTTAAATTCTCCATACTGTAACAACAATCTGAGATGACAGTGAATTAGCATCTTGATTATCTGTCTTCCATCTCATCTTCTGTCAGCAGAATATATAGGGAAAGGAGCCAAAGGCAGTCAGTCATTTCAAGGTTTATTACTGGGCTTCTGGTCAATTGGTCAGTCTTGTCTCTGAGATTATGAAACTGAAACTGAAAGTGATGCTGTGTTTTTCCTTATAGCTACTTTTCTCCTCCCCTCTCTTCTCCTCTCTTCCCCTCTCCTGTCTTTTCCTGTCCTTTCCTGTCCTCTCCTGTCTTCTCCTGTCCTGTCCTGTCCTGTCCTGTCCTGTCCTCTCCTCTCCTCTCCTGTCCTGTCCTCTCCTCTCCTCTCCTCTCCTCTCCTGTCTCTCCTCTCCTCTCCTCTCCTCTCCTCTCCTCTCCTCTCCTCTCCTCTCCTCTCCTCTCCTCTCCTCTCCTCTCCTCTCCTCTCCTCTCTTTTCTTATCCTCTCCACTCTTCTCTCTCTTCTTTTCTTCCTCTCCCCTATCCTCCATTTCATTCCACTCCTCTCCTCTGCTCTCCTCTATAGCAGGGAGAAACCGAGGAAAACCAATGTAAAGTCTTGAATTCCCCTGGAGCCCTATCTTTTGGATGATCTATAGAATGAAGACTAACTTAGCATGCACCAACCATTTTATAGATTCATTTTTTTTCTACAGAAAAAAAAGCATAACATACTCTGATAATGTAAACTACATTGCACACGTCTGTAATCATCAGATCAAATTATAGATGTTTTGATTTGAGAAAGTTAGTCTAAGACATACCTCCTACACTGGTAAAATGACCCTAACACTAATAACAACCTTATCTAATTAATTGGCCCTTAGAGGAACGTGTACATGTCAAACAGAAGCAGATAGTAACAATACATCATTTTCCTTCTTTCACAGAGTTCAGCTTCTTTCCCTTACCAATTTCTATGCTGTAACTTTGTGACAAAGTGTTGCAGATGTATAGGGATCTCAAGATTTGTATGATTTATTCTTGGTCTATTGTCTGTCACTCATCCTCTTTATGTTCTCACATTGAACATCTGAGAAATTTCGGCTCTGTGAAATCTAATAAAGCAGAAGAGGCAAACTTATCACATGCAGGAGTAAGATGAAGGCTACTGAGAAGACCCACTACTGTATTTCCCTACTGAAGGTCTTGGGAAGATTTCTAATAACTCTAGATGCTGGCTGTGCATGGGAGATATCTAATGTGAGGAAATAGTGGAATTAATCAATATACCAATAGGTAACTAGAGAAGAATTACTACAGAAACTGTGGGATTTCTTCCTTGAAAAATACAGATGAGATGAATAAAAATATATATTCCTTCAACTTTTCATGACAATAAATAAAGTCCAGGCTTCTGTGATGAAGAGGACTTACTGGTCTTGCAGAAGATCTGGATTTAATCCCATTACATACACTGTACAGCTCCCAACTGCATGTAATTCCTGCTTCAGGTGATCTGGTGCTTTCTTCTGGCCTTTGTACCCCCCCCACCACCACCACACACACACACACACACACACACACACCACTGTCATAGACATAGATACACAAACAAGAGCAAAATATAACTTAGGAAAGAATTCAGGCTTCCATTTTAGTGAGAGATAGCTGTAGTGCCTCATAGGGAGTGCCACAAAGAGGATGTGGCCTTGTTGAAGTAGATCAAGCCTTGGAGGAAGTATGTCACTGTTGGGGTGGGCTTTGAAGGCTCAGGAGTTCAAACTACACCAAGTGTGGCTGACAGTCTCCTGCTGCCTCTTAATCAAGATGTAGAACTCAGCTTCTTCTCCAGCTCCAGGTCTGCCTGCATGCTGCCATGGTTCCCACCATGGCAATAATGGACTGAACCTCTGAAACTGAAAGCCAGCCCAATTAAATGCTTTCCTTTATAAGAGCTGCTGAGGTCATAGTGTCTTCTCACAGCAATAGAAATTCTAAGACAATAACTGAAAACTCTCCTTGTCTCCAGCAAATTTACAAGCCTGTCTAGTGAAATTTACAAGTCTGTCTACTGATCAAATGTAACACCACTTTAGTTTGCTCTATTAACTATGTGTTTAGGTAGCCTTAATAGGAAAACTATGGCTCTTCTCTCTCTGTTCTCTTAGAATCAGTCTCTCAGTCTCTTCCCTAGTACTAAAACAGATCGCCAGCTGCAGCCTCCCTTACCACTGTGCAGCACATCTCCTATGGATCCCATAGACCATGCCCTCCTAGCAAAAGTTAAATCAGTCATTAAAATTCTCCCAACCAAATAGAGCCCAGGGCCAGATGGTTTTAGGACAGCATTCTACCAGAATTTCAAAAATGATTTAGCACCAATAGTCAAATTATTCAACTTCTATATGAAAGTTTTTGCTTCATCTTATACTTACTTCATTTTGCCATGTTGTGTTGTTATGTCTGAGAAACCTGTTCTTTTCTATTGAGGGACAGAAACTGAACAGATCCAGAGCACAGGGTAGATAGGGAGAAACTGGAGGCATGGGGCGGGGGGGGGGTAATAATCAGAATAAAGCATGTGAAAAAAAGAACCTATTTTAAATACAAAATGTTTGCACATTTTACAGCATTAAAATGTTTTTCACAAATGAAAAACAAACCTTCATTCTCTTACAGTGCCACGGTGCAAGCTTGACTTCAGATTAATGATTTAGTTTAGACTTTCATTAATTATTAATCTAGTATCACGTTAAATATTTTTGTAAGTAGTAATCAAGGGTATTATACATAGTTATATTTATCACAGAACTTCAAATATTGTCTCAATCACTCACAGCCACAAGTTTATTAGAAAAATCCCGGTTTCATTGATTAAAACACTGAATTTGTGAATTCAGTTAATTTGATTCTCAGTATAAGGAATTATCATTATTAAAGTTTAAGGTCAAAGTTTCTCAACCTTACGAGGGTGTACATGGTAATTACAGCCTATATACATGGTAATTAAAGCCTATATACATGAGCTCATAAATGCTTCTACAAAGATATATTCTATCTACTATTTTCTGTATAAATGTACTCTTTATAAAAGTAATAGTTTTACTCCAAGAATATACATACATATAATACATTATAATCAGTATAACTTGTTAAAGTAATGATTGGAAAGAAAATGCTAGATTTGATAAATTTTTTAACGACAGAGCTAAGTAAAAAGCCATATTTTTATGGGTATGTGTGTAATTAACAAATTACAACAGGCATAATATACAGCAATATAAAAAATATTTAGTAGACTCATCCCTTAGAATTGAGGTCATTGGTATTCTTGATGGTTTATACTAATGTTTTTTTTTTAATTTTTAAAATGTTTTCTCATTTAAATATATATTACATGGTATTTTTACAGATTTATTAAGGTTCAACTGAAAAATACAAACGTATGCATTTAAAATATCGGGGCAGGTTATGGGGTTGGAGATGTAGCTTCTTTGGTAGCATGGTTGCCTAGAATGGTGAAACCCTGGGTCCCATGCCTAGAACCGCATCTACCGGGCTGGGTACCAAAGGCAGCAACCTGGTCCCCTTGCAGGGCGGGGCAGAAGGATCAGTATCTCAACACTAAGACTGAACTATTTGCTACTTAGTGGGTTTGGCTTTGAAGCCATGGCAAACAAAACCAAAACCAGAAATACTCCCTTAAAAGGAAAAAAAAAGAAGAGAGAAAGAAAAAGAAAAGAGAAAAGAGAAAGAAAAAAGAGAAAAAAAGAGCAAAAAGCATTTTATAATTCAGAATCTCTAAAGGAGACCAGGGGGTTTAGATACATGTAGCTGGGGTCCAACAGTCCCTCAAACCCTACAGGTGTTACTGACAGACAGACAGACAATTTATTTATTTATTTATTTGGGTTTTTTTTTACTTATTTATTTTAAACACATTTTTATTAGATATTTTCTTCATTTACATTTCAAATGCTACCCCAAAAGTCCTCTATACCCTCCCCTGCCCTGCTTCCCAGCCCACCCACTCCTGCTTCCTGGCCCTGGCATTCCCCTGTTCTGAGGCATATAATCTTTGCAAGACCAAGGGCCTCTCCTCCCAATGATGGCAGACTACGCCATCCTCTGCTACATATGCAGCTAGAGACAAGAGTTCAGGGCATACTGGTTAGTTCATATTGTTGTTCCTCCTATAGGGTTGCAGACCCCTTTAGCTCCTTGGGTACTTTCTCTAGCTCCTCCATTGGGGACCCTGTGTTCCATCCAATAGATGACTGTGAGCATCCACTTCTGTATTTACCAGGCACTGGCATAGCCTCACAAGGGACAGCTATATCAGAAGGACCATCCAGAGGCTGCCCACCCGGGATCCATACCATAATCAGCCACCAAATGCAGACAGTATTGCATATGCCCGCAAGATTTTGCTGACAGACAGACAATTTATAAGGAGCAACTTTGACAAAGAAATTCTTGAAACTGTTCTACTGGGATAACAAGATGGCTCAGCAGCTAGAAGTACTTGCCACTAACTACAACCTAAATTCAATCCTTTGGGACTTATAGAAGAGTGGAGAACTGACTCTTGCAAGTTGTCCTCTGAGTTCAACACCCATTGCAGTAGCATGTGCGTACACACACAGGAGCACACACATATAAATAATAACACAAAAGTCAATAAATATGAACTACTATTATATTCTCTTTAAATTTGGAATCTGTAGTTCTAAATAAGCAAGGAACATCACCTAGAAAAAAATAAATCTTTCTGCCTCTAAAAGTACAACCCCCTGGCAAGTCATGGCTTGGATTGCTCTCCTATCCCTTCCATCTTACTACTCAAGTAGCAAGAAGGATGGATGTAGCGCGCACACATCAGTGTAAAAAGAGAGCATCATCCTCATTGTCTTGGGGACCCCCTGTGAATGACTCTAACAGGCCTGCCAATGCAATTATCCAATGGCCTCCCTTATCTCAGACCCACATTTGGAAAAAATAACAGAACTCTAGAAAAGACAATGGAAGTGAAATCAGTAATGGCTGTGTTTCACTCCAAGGAGCAATAGTGCTGGTTTTATTTCTGTATCAGCTTTTAGGAAAAATTACATCTAAAATGGGAGATATGGGTCTTGAGGTTTAATACATTTCTCCTTTGGGGAGAAAAATAAACCTTCAATAAATGTTCCACTCCTCAGATTTCAGCTGCATGTATCTATTTTATCTCCAATCTTTTGTTATTTCTGTTAGCTTAGAAGAGCCTGTCAATTTCCCCCCCAGCATGGGAGTTTTCTTTTCTTTTCTTTTTTCTTTTTCTTTCTTTCTTTCTTTCTTTCTTCCTTCATTCCTTCCTTTCTTTCTTTCTTTTTTTCTTTCTTTCTTTCTTTTTTTTTTTAGCTTCAGTTCTGCTATTTATGACCTTAAATGTGATTTTTTAAACTGTTGATATTTCACCTTAAGTATTCTGGCATTTTCAAGTTATTTCAGCCTGCTAATAGTCACTTGGTAATAATTTATTAAATTCAATGTATCTCACTGCAATGAAGGTTGTGTCTTAGTCCTCACTATGATAGTTCCCTCGGGTGTGGTAGATAATCACTAAAGATTTGGTGGGGACAAATTAGTATTTCTCTGGAAAGCTAGCTATTTATATAGATAAGAAGGAGCATTGTAACTTATATGCTTTTCAATGTGATGTGTCTACAATACAAAAATACTGAATGGAATAAAAGCACAGATTAAAGAATATACAGCATAAAGACAAAGCACAAATAACAAAGAGTTGTGAGGCATAAGAAATCAATATGGGCCAACCACATATTTAAAAAAGAAGCTTCAACAGAAGACAAGTGATAACACAGGAGAGATATTGGACACAGAAATAATATCAAAGCAGTTATTAAAGATAAGGAAAAATACGTCTCCCCATATTTTCATCCCTAACCAATCTATTTTTTTTTTTTAAAAATCCACAGACCCCTTCTCATTCTTTGAGACTAAAATACAGAACATATCTTAAAATCTTATGAACACACTTTGGAATAGAATAAAATTGACTACAAAAACCCGAGCTGCAGAATGACAATATGTCTCTTTCAATAATAATGATGATCAAAAACAATGAGACACGCCTACTTAGAGAAAGGCTTCCGATATTAGAAAAAATATTATTTATATATGCATGGTTTTCTGGTTGTATTCTGTATGTATGTATGTATGTATGTATGTATGTATGTATGTATGTATTTATTTTACAAATTATAGTTATCTGGGTAGAGGATCCTGAATTGAAAAAATGCTTCCATAAGATTGGCCTGTGTGTGGGGTATTTTCTTAATCTGTGATTCATGTGGAAAGACTGAGCCCATGTGTGTGGTGCCAACTGAGCCCTGTGCAGGTGGTACTGGGACGTATAAGGAAACACTCTAAGCAGGCCATTAAGAGTAAGCCAGCAATCCATGTTCCTCTGTGACTTTTGCTTCAGTTCCTGCCTCTAGGTTCTTGCCTTGAGTTTCTGCTCCAACTTCTGTGATGGACAAAGAATGCTGTAGAACTATATGCTAAAATAAACCTCTCCCCCACAGGTTGCATTTGGTCATGATGTTTTCTTATAGCAAGGAAAGCCAGTTAAAGAAAGCAGGCACCACAGTTGTTTTTTTTTTTTTCCAAATGTTCTTTAATTTATTTTTTTTAAATTAGGTATTTTCTTTGTTTACATTTCAAATGCTATCCCAAAAGTCCCCCAGACCCTCCCCCTCCACTCCCTACCCACCCTCTCCCACTTCTTGGCCCTGGCGTTCCTCCATACTGAGGCATATAAAGTTTGCAAGACCAAGGGGCCTCTCTTCCCAATGATGGCCGGCTAGGCCATCTTCTAATACATATGCAGTTAGAGACACGAGCTCTGGGGGTACTGGTTAGTTCATTGTTCCACCTATAGGGTTGCAGACCCCTTCAGCTCCTTGGGTACTTTCTCTAGCTCCTCCATTGAGGGCCCTGTTGTTTCTAACATCTTTCCCAGCTAAGTTCACTTCGGCCACATGGTGATGTTTGCAGTGCGGTCCCTAATAAAGAAGCAGCTTGCATGTTGAAAGGTAGGGAGTCATAGTCTTTGCTCTTCTTGAGTCTGGTGCTGTAGAGATAAAATACAGATGGCATCTTAGTCAACAGGTGAGCAGGTGAGCAGAAAGTCCTTAGAATCTCAGGGAGAAAGAAACTTCTCGTCACAGAGTCCTCTATCAGTCAGTACAAGAAAAAAAATGCTGAGAGAGAAAAGCATGGCATGGAGTTAAACTTATCTATTGCACCTATCAGCAATACATAAGCAAGATTATAACATCCCAAACCAAGGTGGCAGGTAACCACAAAGTAGGGAGAGTCTATGATAGGATAGACAACCAAGGAAGCTTATATCCCTATGATTAGAAGAACCCATGTCGTTGGACACAGAGTTTCTGTTAGACCTCTAAGTGATACTGAACTTAGACCTCTAAGTGTCCTAAAAACGTGCGCTGAAGATAATGCATGATTAGCATTTTGGATAAGTTAGGCAGTATTTTTTTATTTTTACTTTCTTCTTTACACTTACTTATAAACATACTTGAGTAATTTCAGATTCAGAAAACAGAAGCCTATCATTTGAATGATAGAAATTAGAACTAGATTTGTTACACTACATTTGGCAAGATATAAGGAAACATTGTTATAAAAATTGGGGCTAGTTCAGCTTACACCACGGAAAGCTAAAGTGATCAGTGACATCATAGTGCCTTCTTCCCCGTCAATCGATGAAACTGAAACTTACAATTTATGTTGCTATTGACGAAAAAAAATGCTGTGAGCCATTGTGTGGTCAGCGGTCTGAAAGTGCAAATGTTAGGATTCACTGAGAAGTACTCTACTTGTGTGCACCTCTGAACAACCCTGGGCCACTGTTCGAGTGGACTGTTGAAATCACAGGGAGCCAGAGATGACACATGATCACTCTCTGTGATCTGAGTTAAAGTTTGTGGAAGAAAAACCAATCCGTCTATTCCTTTCAGTAGCAGAGATGACTCATCCTATCTATAAACAGGAGCTCCAGTGTGGTGCATTGCCCAGCTTCCCACATACTAGCTCTGGCCTCTTGATTATGTTCTAGCAAATCTTGGATGATGTGTACATTTCCTAAACGGGGAGGATATATTCTTTTACCTACCATTTTTCTCTTGCCTTACAGCAAATGCAAACATTGTGAGAATAGGTGTTAGATTACAAAGGAGAGACATTTGGGGAGAGTGGAGAACTCTATTGTGAAGCCATTCTATGTGGTCTGTTACTACAGTAGGATTTACAGTTCTCTCTTGTTGATGTTACTGTGGTTTTAGTCAACAAATATCATGGCTGGAAAAATCCTAAATAAATAATTTCTGTTTTCAAATTGACAGAGTAATAAAGGAATAGCCTTTCCCTGGGAGAGTCAGTTTGAATGTGTCTTTCCGTTTTCATGAGTTACTGTTAAGTTCAGAATGTAACATATGAGTCTTCCTGCCCTCATGGAGAGCTGGAAGACTTGTTGTTTGCCATTTGGAACGCCCAGAAATCTTATGGTTTAAAAATCAGGATGGGAGATTGTTGAACATAAAGTCTCCCTCTTTCACCCTCCCTCTTCTCTTCTTCGTACCACCTCTCTCCCTCTCTCCATTCCTCACTCCCATGTATGAAATTGTACATAGCCCATGGCCACAGTAATCTAGAGCATATGAGGTTATTGGAGCTATTGAACATTTCAACCATTTTGTGACAATTTTCAATAGAAGTTACAGTCAATAGTCAACACAGTGATTTGTGCATGGACGCCTTGCTCATGATTATGAACGGCTTGTGGCACAGAGGTGCAATGAATGAGAATCGATTAATACAGAATAGGAATCTAACTGTAAGGATACTAATAAAATGTAGAAGATTGTGGGCATCTTTGGCAATAACAGTACAGCACTGATACGATACAATCATATGCATTTCTCTTTGGAAATCTTATCTTCTAATGTCCACTTTTAACGGTGCAATTAATGTTACAAAATAGTAATAATGTCCAGTCTCTTAAGTTTCAGTCATCATTATTACTCTTCTCTAAGGACTACTGATGAGAAGTTGTGGTGAAATTAAGCTAAGTTACTGATGTTTCTTAAGTCATTTCAAATGGGATGCATTATTTAGTTTGAGGAATAGAAAAAGTACCAGTTTTACCTCATAATTATGTTTTCCTGAAACTAATAGTAACATTAATTAGCATTCCATTTGCATTCATAATAAAAACGACTCTAGATTTTAAATTTGTCACAGTAAAGCCATAGGCAAATTAAGTAGTTTTTCTATGTATGCAAAAAATTAAATTTCCCCTGAGTAGAGGGAAGAAAAATCCAATTATAACATGGGAAAATGTCACCAAAATTATGTAGCCATTAATGGTTTGCAAGACCTCCCTTCAATAATCTTTTCTTATGAATAGTTTTACCAAGTTCCAGCTGTTTCGAAACCTTCAAAATAAGATAATGAACAAATGCAATATATCATTTGATGTTATCATACCTTGATGGGCATTACCTAGTGGGTTTGTTTGTGAAGGCTGCTGTAACCATGGACCAAAGACTGGATGTCTTAAAGAACAGAAGATTCACTCTCACCACCACTCTACCCACATTCTAGAGCTAGATGTCAGAAAGATATGGGTACACATAATTATTTTCTTTCAAAAACTATGTTGTTGGTATGGATGGTCAGCTTCTATGGTCTTCTTTTTTTATTGGATTATTTTCTTTATTTACATTTCAAATGTTTTCCCCTTTCCAGGTTTCCCTTTTGGAAACCCCCTATCCCATCCCCCCTCACCCTGCCTCTATGAGAGCGCCCTCTGACCCACCTCCTCCTTTCTTCCTGCCCTGGTATTCCCCTACACTGGGGCATCGAGTCTTCACAGTACACCCTCAGACCCAAGGGCCTCTCCTCCCACTGATGTCCAACAAGGCCATCCTCTGCCACATATGTGGCCAGCTCCATGGATCACTTCATGTGTATTCTTTGGTTGGTGGTCCAGTCCCCAGGAGCTCCGGGGGTTTTGGCCTCTCGACACTGTTGCTCCCTCCATGGGGCTGAAAACCCCCTCAGCTTCTTCAGTCCCTTCTCCAACTCCTCCATCAGGGATCTCTGTGCTCAGTCCAATGGTTGGATACAAGCATCTGCCTCTGTATTTGTCAAGCTCTGGCAGAGCCTCTCTTCTTAATGTATGTGTTCTAATTTCTTCACATAGGTGGATCAGATTGGAGCCTACAAGACTGGCTTTATTTTACCTTAACTGCAGTTGTAAGGCTTTCCTTTCAAGTACTGGAAATCAAATGCAGTGGGGATTAAAATTTTGACATATGAAGTTTGGGGGGTGTACTAACTTATAGCATAACATCTAGGAAGTATAATGTCCATTTTCTAACATGAGAAGATCTCAAGCATAGCTTCAGTTGACAAAAGGGTGTGATGCATTTGTTTCACTGAGGTTTGAATTCTGCATGATCAAACAGAACACTCACAGGCTGCTTATAGTCAGTACTTTTAAAGCTCAGACATAATAGTTAATTTGAACCCCCAAATTTGCTTATTTGGTAGACTGTGACGAAATACTTGCCAAAAAGAACTTTTTAAAAGAGGATTTATTTTGGTTCACTGTTTGAGAGTACAATTTACCATGGAAATGATGTTATAGCAATAGAAGTCATAGTCCTTGGTTATACTGCACAGCAATGAAGGTGTGCATCAGGAGTATGAGGTAGCTATGCGCACTGCATCTCAAGTCAAAAAGCAGAGTGATAAGTGCTGGTATCCAGCTTGCCTTCTCATCCAGGATGCCAGCCGATGCAATGGGTCTGCTGTATTCAGAGTGAGTATTCTACTCTGGAAGTCAAAACTCTGGAAACATACTCACACACACTCAGAGATTCACCTCCTAGGTGATTCTACATCTCATTGAACTGATAATTAAAAGTAACCATTGCAGTATTGCTACTATATATATTAAGATAGAAAAAATGTGAACTATGAAGCTAAGTCACAAACATAAAGTTCCAGAACGATTGTCAAAGCCAAGATTCAAGCAGTCATAAGAAACCTCACTACTATGGACAAAGACCTTAACTAAATTCCTGACTTCTTATAAAGTTTATGAGTTACATGATTGTTCATTTATTGTAGCTAGCATCATATTAATTGTAACATTTTAAAGTTTCAATTACCACAGCAGCATTGTGAATTAGCAGTCATTACATCATAAACCTAATCACTAACAAAATTTAAAACAAAATATGCGGTGGGAAAAATGATGTTTGGTAAGATAATATCTCATGTAAATATGTTTGTAAGTTGTGAAGCAATCTTTGCACTAGTTAAGCTTTTCTATTCATGATAACTTTCTTTCAAATCACGGGAACCTTAATGTTATTTCTTGCACGTTTTCTTATTCTTAGAACTAAACTGCATATTATACAGCCCACTTACTATGGAGGGTGTAAGTGAGTCAGACAATAGAGAGCAGAGCAGGATGCAGGAAGTCTTTGCTATGTGGAAAACAGTCTGCAGCATTTCAGAACCTACACCACCATCTTCAAATGCCAACCACAGGTCCAAGTCACCAGGGCAACAGAATTGTCTGATATAATTTCCAGATAGAGCTAAAAGAGGTAGGCATTCTGCTTTGCCTCCTCTTGAGGGAGAGTGACCACCAATGAATACAGAAACAGGACTTAGAATATGGGAGTTTAGATTTTCGTCCTGTTTTGATGAATGACAGGTGTACATTTACTCTTACACACTGTAGCAGTTACTACCTTGTTTCCACAGCAAAATGTCTGACAAAAAGCAACCAATGGAAGACTTTGTTTTGGCTCACAGTCTTGAGATACTGTCTGTCTGTCACAGTGGAGAAGATAAAGTCACAGGAGTGGAGTATTAGGTGGCTGGTCATTCACATAGGCAGTTAAGAAACACAGCAGCATAGCTGGTGCTCAGTCCACCATTTCCTTTTTATTCAGCTCAGGACAGATGCAGGCTGGCTCCTCCCACCTCAGTTCATTCTCTGGAAATATCCACCCAGGTGTGCTTAGGACATTTATCCTAGGGTCATTCTAAGTCTTGTCAAGCTGACAATGCAAATTTACCTTTACTTCAATCACTTTCATAATTCCACACAAACATCTAATTTAGACATTTCAAAAAGGTTTTATGAATTTTTACCCATTTTTTTTTATCGTGTTGAGTTGTGTTGTCCATCATGAAGAATGTAGTCAAAACATTTCTTAAACATTTTGAATAAATAGTTCACGGTCTTGACCCATGTATGCCCCATTACGTGGTTTTCATATCAAGCTCATTTTACTTTGAAATTTCCAAAAAGTATAACAGCAATGATGGAGGAGGTCCTTAGACCATAAGCTGGTGTTGAGCATTGAAACAGGGGCACATGTGGTGAGTGTTGGTAGGTTTCCTCTTGAGACACCTTCTAAGAACATGCTTGATGCTGTGAACATTCGTTTGGACAGCACAGGGGTAGGTAGAGGTGCTCAGTAGACTCCTGTCCATGTCACTTGCAGATGCAGACCAATGTCATTTACCTGGCTGTACATAGATGGATATGGAAGTAGTGGATGATCTCACAAGCCAGGGACCCTGTTTAGAAAGAACGCATCCTTTTGGAGGCTGAGAACAAAGCAAGTGGATGATAAGACAAAGTTATCCTTACAATAATGATTTATTAAGCTTCCACAGATCATGTTGCTGTATACAAACTGGATTTCATAGTGTTTTTGTTCTTTCTTCTATGCCAACAGGAAAATATGTTTCCCAACCACCAAGACCCAGAGTTTAGAAGCAACACAATTTTGCCCTGCTTCATCTTTGTAGAGGTAAGTACACTAAACATTCATTTCTAGAGTGTGCATTTTTCAAGTGAGGGATATGCCATTTGAAGCAACAGGCAACAACCATTCCTCCTATACTGGTTCCACGTACCTTCCTCCTCATATGCTGACGACGTCACTGTGGAGCCCTGCAGTAGCTCAGGTCATTTGCAGCTGAACTCTAAGGCTGGGGTGGTTGTGAGCTCTGATTCCATATTCACACTTCACACAAATGTCTTCTTAGCTCTATAGTCAACATTTTTATCTTTATTGGCACATCTCTTCCTTTCTGTCTCTTTCTATTCACTATTTCTATTTGTATAAGGCTGCCCGTAACCCAATACTTCCCAGTCTCCTTCTATTCCTAGAATGTTACAATGTGACCTGTCTTGATTGGTTAGTATAACTGCACTTGAAACCAGATTAGTCAGTAGCCCAGAGGTTGAGGTTGCAGCCACCATTGCTCACAGCTCAGCGTTTGTTCCCTCAGCTTCATTTCCCTTCTCTTACTTTCATTCCCCTGCACCATAATATTTTATACAAGCATCAGCTTGCTCTTCTGTTAGCCTTGCTATGCCCATCATAAATTGAAGTTGGGGTGAACCATTACTAACATTGGTCTTTCTAGATCATGTCCATACAGCCCACATAACCTGTAGTAACAGGTTATCGATGACAAGGGTACCTACAGCCAGCTCAAACTGCTATATGTGCACTTTTTCTTATGAATCTATATGTGTGTGTATGTATAAAGATAAAGTTGAACACATTATAATATATCTTACAGTGATGTGCGTGTAATTCCCATGTTGTAATGAATTATATTAAATTTTTGATTAAGCCAGAAGTGCTAGACTGATAATAGCATCTTCCCATGATGTCTTTAACAGGATTACAGCTTAGGCTCAGACATCACAATTACTTCCTTGGAGTCTTCCCTCTCTTTGATTACTGTGTCATTAAAAAAAATGACCTAAGGCAATCTAATGAAGTGAGATGCAGGAATAACTGGTGGTTAGATGGGAGTATGAGCTCACCTGGGTTTTAAAGTTTTAGATGTTTTAAAATACACAAGACTGCATGAAGAAGACAATGTTCAAGATTCTTATGAGAGACTGTTTTAAAACTCAAAAAAATTTGGAATTTTTAGTCAAACTAACAAAGGACTATAGCTTTAACATAGGCAAAATATTCTAAAGATAGCAGCGAAGAACAGACTTGAGGACAGTTCTTTGTAAACACATCTCTGATGCTAAATCCACCAATCTTTATTTTATGCTGTAAAAAACCAGAGAGAGCAGGAGTAAGACTCTGAAAACACAATCAGACCATCAGTAAAGCATGTGGGTGGGTGCTCCTAGATAGAGGAGTAAGTAGGGCTGACAGCAAGCACAATAGATGCTCTGTAGAAGAACTCCAACCACGGAAGAAAGCCTAGGGTGAGCTGGGGACACTTGGCTCAGCATCTGCAGAAGAAATCCAGGTGCCTAAATGAGTAAGTGAATGAACAAAAAAGGTTGGGCCTGAGAGGCAGCAGACAGGAAGACAATGAAGTTGGGGAAGGTGATGGTGTTGGCATGTGAAGTTGGGAGGAAAAGTTTTGGGGAGAATAGCACGGGATTTGAAAAAGAAGTGGGGGACATGTTTGATCAAAATACATTAATATGTGTATGACATTCTTAAAAATGAGAAGAGGGAGGATTAGCTTAGATGGTGTTTTAACAGATGTTGACATATGAACAGAGGTTGTTAGACGATCAACTTGCTTGAGTGGTAGTAACTAATGCGTGAGAGTTCAGTAAGAAGAGACGACATTAAAAAAACATTTCCATAGCAGCCATAAGTCCACAAAGCTATCTATACTCAGCTAAAGAAGGATAAAAATAAACATGTGAGGTTGTATTTAAGAATATCTATGTATGTACATGTAACAACCATCTATGGAAAAGAGGCCACGGATTTGAAATAGACCAAGGTGCGGTACGTATGGGAGGATTTGCAGGGAGGAGAGAGGAAAGGGGAAATGATGTAATTGTATTATAACCTCAAAATAAAGGAAGTAATAAAAATTTAAAAATATACAGGCATATGCTTTCTCTATCATTTCACCTACCATATCCACTGTATATGTTAGATACTGAGCAACGTGTCCAGTAGCCAGCTCTATGGCACTGCTTTCTCTGTGAAAAATAAAAGCTGTGTTTCATGCTGTACCAACCCGGAGGCCAGGGGTTACAAGCTCAGCTCTTCTTCCCTGATGGGTCTCTGGCAAGAAGACTTATTGCAAGGGACGCTGGGAGCTATGTACTCACTGGATGTGGAGGAGGGCTGTTGTAGTGTCCAGGATCACATGTCTTTTCCCAGGTCACGATTTCGTTTGTAGAGGAAAGTCCTGCTGCACAGGGGAGTTTGAGATTGCAATGATCAAAGGACAAGAGGATCTGGCTGCTCCTGGAGTTGTCTATTATTGTGACACGGTCTCCAAGCCTGCTGTGAGTGCACTTTTGGAAGGGTTTCCTGCAAAACACCTTAAATGCCTTGCTGGCTGAAGGATTTATGCACGTGTACGTCCAAGCCTAAATCAATTTCATTTAATTAGCTAGGCAAAGGAGAAGGCAATGGTTTGGCTCTTGCCTGTACCTTTTCCTTCTTGCTTGACGGGTAGACTCCACAGGCCTCAGGGCGGTTTTCTTAGCATGTGCACTTTGCCTTGGATGCCCTAATGACTCAAGGCACAGCACAACCAGTTCTCCAAGGCAGACTGTTATTGATTTCCCCTGCTCTCTTCATAGGAAGCATCTTTGCCTTCTCTTCATGATGAAAATAACTGTACGTGTGTTCCATGTTCAGAATTTAAAGCAGTCATGATTACTAAGTTTAAGAAAAACATTAAGGAAGATTTCCATGTTTTCATGTATTTATTTCAATTCACTGAAAGCCGTCTATGTAGGAGAGATATTATATTAGTTTATAGGGTAGGAGAGATATTATATTAGTTTATAGGGACATGGTGGTAAAAGTACATTATAATTCTGTCTTCATAGATATGACATTTTCATAAGCTAGGGAAACAAAGGATAGACATGTGAACAGAACATTTGGAGCCTCAGCTGTGATAGAGAGGAAGACAAAGTGTGGACGGAGAATGGGAGGCATGCTAACAGAAGTGCCATCCCATAATTTTTCCTGATAATGCTGCTACTGCTGTTAATTCTGTGAATATTTTAGCATATAAATCACCATCATTTTGTCTCTCAAACTTCATTTTGGTTTTTTGACTTAATAAGACGTGGACAGAGTTTGAAAGGTCAAAAAGTGTTTAAAATAAGGAGCAGCTACAGGAAACCGACTGTTTGTTTCCTTCCTGTAAAGAACCATTTCATCTTCCTCTCTGAAGTCAGTGTGTGTGTGTGTGTGTGTGTGTGTGTGTGTGTGTGTGTGTGTGGTGTGTGGTGTGTGTGTGTGTGTGTGTGTGTGTGTGTGTGTGGTGTGTGTGTGTGTGTGTGTGTGTGGTATGTGTGTGTGTGTGTGTGTGTGTGTGTGTGTGTGTGGTGTGTGTGTGTGTGTGTGTGTGTGTGTGTGTGGTGTGTGTGTGTGTGTGTGTGTGTGATGCTATGTATTGATTAATAAACTTAGCTATTATTATGGCTGTTTCAAAAGTGATGAGGACATTTGCTTCTATAGTCCCTACTCACACATCTCCTAAGTGTTATGGAAAATTCCATAATAGACAGACCACAACTTTTAGCAAAATTGATATACTGTTTGTTCGTTATTATAGTCTTGTAGACTCTACTCAACTATAGTACTGTGTGTGGGGATACATTTAATTTTTATATTCGAATCTTCTTACTTTTCTTGCAGTTAATAGTAGTATTCATTTTATTAGCTTTTTATAGAGAATCCAATTCTTGGCATGATTTAGTGGACTGTTCATTGTTTTTTGTTTTTTGGTTTTTTTTTTCTGAATCCTTTGAGACTGCTCACTCTTCTGACTTTAGGTGTGGTCCACAGCAGCTATCTGGGTTTGCCTCTGTGGTCACCTTGAGAGCACCTTGCCCCCTTAGCTCTTTCTTCTGTTGTGATATGCCTCCTTCTATTCTAAGTAGGTTTCCGGGTATATTGTCTACTCACTAACTAGAAAGGCTCTCAAAAAGGCTTGATTCCTTTTTTTATAACAAATTACTGTAAGTTTATCACCTTGTAGTTTTCAAGGCTAGAATTCTGGTTTAGGTATCATTGGTCTAAAATAAATGTGGGCAGGGCTGTCTTCCTTTCTAGAAGTCAGAGAGATAAACTCTTTCTTAGCTTCACTTTCAAAAGCCTGTGGCCATACCTTGGCCATACCTTGGTTGGTTGCACAGCCTCAGATCTGTGAAAGCTAACAAAGTCAGCAGTTGTGGGTGAAGAACTCATGATATATCACTGTGGCATCCTATCTTGTCTCCTTATTATACCTAAACAGTGTTTATTCATTTATTTTTGTGTGTCTATGTGTGTGTGTGGGTCCACAAATGCCACAGTATATGTGTGCAGGTCAGAAGGTAGTTTGGGAGGTGGTAACGGGAGTTAGTTTTCTCTTTCTTTCATGTAGGTCCCAGGAATCAAACTCTGGTCTTTTAATTTTTTTATTTTTATCATTCAATTTTTCTTTCTTCCTTCCTTCCTTCCTTCCTTCCTTCCTTCCTTCCTTCCTTCCTTTCTTTCTTTCTTTCTTTCTTTCTTTCTTTCTTTCCACTTTAGATTTTATTTCCCTCCTGGTCCACCCTCTGACTGTCCCACATTCCATACTTTCTCCCCATCCCCTGTCTCCACGAGAATGTCCTCAGCCCCCACTCCCACCACACCAGACCTCTAAACTCCCTGGGGCCTCCAGTCTCTTGAGGGTTAGGTGCATCTTCTCTGACTGAACCCATACCCTGCAGTCCTCTGCTCTAAAAGTGTTGTGGGTCTCATATCAGCTGGTGTAGACTACCAGGTTGGTGATCCAGTGTTTAAGAGATCTCTGGGGTCCAGGTTAATTGAGACTGCTGGCCCTTCTACAGGGTTGACCTCCTCCTCAGCTTCTTCTAGCCTTTTCCCTAATTCAACCACAAGGGTCAGCAGCTTCTGTTAATTGGTTGGGTGCAAATATCTGCATCTGACTCTTTCATCTGCTTGTTGGGTCTTTCAGAGGGCAGTCATGTTAGGTCCCTTTTTTGTGAACACTCCATAGTCCCCTTGAGCTGGATTCCATTTTGGGCTAATCAGTGGACTTTCTTTTCCTCTGGTTCCTCTCCATATCCATCCCTGAAGTTCTTTCAGACAGGAACAATTATGGGTCAGAGTTTTTACTGTGGGATGGCAACCCCATCCCTCACTTGATGACCTGTCTTTCTGCTGGAGGTGGGTTCCTACTCCCCACTGTAGGGCATTTCATCTAGAGTCCTCCCTTTGAGTCCTTAGAGTCTCTCAACTCCCAGGTCTCTGGTACATTCTAGAGGGTCTCCCCAACCTCCTACCTCCTGAGGTTGCCCATTTCCATTCTATGCTGGCTTTCAGGGACTCAGTCCTCCCCCCCACCCCCACTCAATACCAGATCAGGTTCCCCTCTACCCCATTTCATCCATTTTGCCTCCCAGGTGCCTCCCTTTCTCCCCACTTGAGATTGCTTTCTTCTCCCTCCCCAGTGGGACTAGGGCATCCTCACTTGGGCCCTTCAGCTTGTTGACCTTTTTGAGTTCTATGGCTTGTATCTTGAATATTCTGTACTCTTTTTTTTGGGGGGGCTAATATCCACTTATTGGTGAGTACATACCATGCATGTCCTTTTGGGTCCGAGTCACCTCACTCAGGATGACATTTTCTAGTTCATTCCATTTGTCTGCAAAACTCAGGTCCTCGTTCTTAATAGCTGAGTAGTCTTCCATTGTGTAAATGAACCACATTTTCTATACCTTCTTCTGTCATGGGACATCTGGGTTGTTTCTAGCTTCTCACTATCACAAACAAGGCCACTTGAACATAGCAAAACATGTGCCCCTGTGGCATGGTGGGGCATCTTTGGGGTATATTACCAAGAGTGGTATTGCTGGGTCTTCAGGTAGATCTATTTTCAATTTTCTGAGGAAACTCGAGATTGATTTCCAGAGTGGTTGTAACAGTTTGTAATCCCACCGGCAATGGAGGAGTGTTCCTCTTTCTCCACACCCTCTCCAACATGTGTTGTCACCTGAGGTTTTGATCTTAGCCATTCTGATTGGTAGAAGGTGGAATCTCAGTGAAGTTTTGATTTGCATTTCTCTGATCGCTAAGGACTTTGAACATTTCTTTAGGTGCTTCTCAGCCATTCGAGACTCCTCTGTTGTGAATTCTCCATTTAGTTCTATACCTCATTATTTGATAGGATTGTTTCAGTTTCTGGTAGTTAGCTTCTTGAGTTCTTTATATATTTTGGATATTAGCCCTCTATCAAATGTGGGGTTAGTGAAGATTTTTTCCCAATCTGCAGGTTGCCAATTTGTCTTATTAACTATGTCCTTTGTCTTACAGAAGCTTTCCAGTTTCATGAGATCCCATTTATTAATTCTTGATCTTATAGCATGAGCCATTGAAGTTCTATTTAAGAAATTTTCCTCTGTGCCAATGAGTTCAAGGTTCTTTCCCACTTTTTCTTCTATTAATTTAGTGTTTCTGGTTTTATGTTGAGGTCCTTGATCCACTTGGACTTACTCTTCGTGCAAGGTGACAAATATGGGTCTATTTTCATTTTTCCACATACTGACAGATGGTTAGACCAGCACCATTTATTGAAGACACTTTCTTTTATCCGTTGTATATTTTTGGCTTCTTTGTCAAAGATTAAGTGTCCATAAGTGTGTGGTTTTATTTCTGGGTCTTCAATTCTATTCCATTGATCAATGTGTCTGTCTCTGGACCAATACCATGCAGTTTTTATCACTATTGCTCTGTAGTAAAGCTTGAGGTCAGGGATGGTGAGTCCCCCCTCCCCCAAGCTGTTCTTTTATTGTTAAGAATTGTCTTCACTATTCTGTTTTTTTTTTTTTTCCTTTTCAGATGAATTTGAGAATTGCTCTTTTCATGTCTTTGAAGAATTGTGTTGGGATTTTGATGGGGATTGCATTGAATCTGTAGATTGCCTTTGGTAGGATGGCCATTTTTACTATGTTAATTCTGCCAATCCATGAGGATGGGAGATCTCT
Source organism: Mus musculus (assembly GCF_000001635.26). Taxonomy (NCBI): domain Eukaryota; kingdom Metazoa; phylum Chordata; class Mammalia; order Rodentia; family Muridae; genus Mus; species Mus musculus. The sequence continues at coordinate 117,492,360 of NC_000069.6, forward strand.
CCATTTTCTGAGATTTTCTTTGATTTCTTTCTGCAGAGACTTGAAGTTATTGTCATACAGATCTTTCAATTGTTTGGTTAGAGTTACCCCAAGGTATTTTATATTATTTGTGGCTATTGTGAAGAGAGTTGTTTCTCTAATTTCTATTTATCATTTGTATAAAGGGGGGCTACTGATTTATTTGAGTTAATTTTATATCTGGCCACTTTGCTGAAGTTGTTTATCAGTCAGAGAAGTTCTCTGGTAGAATTTTGGGGGTTGCTTATGTATACTATCATATCATCTGCAAATAGTGATACCATTATTTCTTCTTTGCCAATCTTTATCCCCTTGATCTCTTTTTGTTGTCTTATTGTTCTAGCTAGCACTTCGAGTACTATAATGAGTGGGGAGAGTGGGCATCCTTGTCTTGTCCCCTACTTTAGTAGGATTGCTTCAAGCAATCCACTTACTTTTTTCCATTTAATTTGACATTGGCTGTTGGTTTGCAGTAAATTGCTTTTTATTAGGTTTAGGTGTAGGCCTGGAATTCCTGATCTCTCCAATACTTTTTACATGAAGGAGTGTTGTATTTTGTCAAACGCTTTAGGCTTGCGTGCAGCTGCCTTCACCTGTCTCATTTACACTTTTAAGGAAACTTATGATCCCATTGGTCTCATCTCAGCCATTTAGGGCAATCTGTCTGCTGTAAGGTCAGTTTGAGGGTAAATTTTACTTCTTCTTCAGTCTTCGTATTTCTTGCCACTTAAAGCACCACATTCACAGATTCAAGGCCTTAGGACACAAGCAGTATGTGTGAAAAGTTCATTGTTTTGATCACCATGGAACGCCTAGAAAATATGCCTTGAATCTCTTATTGCACAGGAGTATCTAATTAATGGGTTTGCTGAATATGGAATTCTAGGTTGATAATTCCACTCACAACCTGTAATATATAACTTTATTCTCTTATAGCCAGCACACTATTCTTTAATTCAGATTATATTCTGAGTCTCATGAAAATTTAAAGAATTTCTTAGAACTGATGACATAAAATTTTACAACCATATACCTCTCTATTTAGATATATTTTATTCACTGTTTGGGGCTCTGAAACAGGGCATTCAATTCTGGAGACCATATTCTTTACTACTGAGGGTGTATACTAACTATTCAAATTATTTTTAAGATTTTTTTCTGTTTTCTCTATCTGGAATTTAAGGTTTGATGGTTAGAGACCTTCCATATGACAACACATATGTGGAGAAATGCGCTCTCTCACTTTTTATTTACAAGCACACAGAAAAATGTATTCAACATTATACATATATTAATGTATTTATACTTTATTTATTATGATTGACATATTCTGGAAGAGCCCCTCTGTTGTGCTAACTTCCTGACTGAATTTTTAAAAATAGCTATAGCTAGGCATGGTGGTGAATGCTTTTAAGTAGATCACTTGGGAAGCAAGGTTAGGATGATTTATGTGGTTCAAGGCCACCCTGGTCTACATATTGAGCTGCAGGCCAGCCAGGGTGATATAGTGAGACACTGTGTGCAGGAAAAATAAATATATGTATATTACATATAAAAATATATACATATTACTATATCCATATAATATGTATTATTATATCAGACTGAGCTCTTATACTTTGGTCATCACTTTTTGTCCATTTTTTTCCCAATTTAGAGATATAGTACTTTTTCATTTTAGGGAAAGGTTTACACAAATGTTTTGCCTACTACTGTATTCTTGTCGCCTTGTAAGATTTATTTTTATATCTTGGTATTCTCTCATTCTCTTTCAATTTCTCTCCAGTATTTATCAACATTCAAATATGCATCACATTAAAAATAGGATACAGGAGCTGGGGAGAAAACTCAGCAGCGAAGTGTTCTAGTTGTTCTTCTAGAGGGCAAGAACTCAATTCCCCGGACCATGGAGCTACAGTCTTCTGTAACTCCAGATCTAGGGCACCCCCTTTTGGCCACTTCTGGTTACTGCACATGGGTGGTGCCTAGACATACATTAAGGAAAAATACAGATAATTTTTGTAAGAACTAAAAAAACAGATTTTAAAAAATTGAATGGAGGTTTTGAGGGTGGGGTTAGAACTACAGCTGGTTGATTGCATTACTGTTAGGAAAGTAATTTTTGGGTATTGCTTACAATTAACTCTGGCTGAACTAAGCCATGGTCACTGGTAACTTCAGGAATCATTACCAGTGGCTTATTCTATTTTAGTTCTGTACTGTAGAACTTCCTGCCATTATTCTAAGTACCTACTACATGTGATTAAAATATTTTTTGTATCTTTGAGTCCAGAAAGAAAATAATGTTTGAAAAGATACTAGTGGTATGAATCCCCTTGGGTTCTACTCCAGTCTCTTTCATTACACTGCATGATTTAACAGCTCTCTGCCTTCACAAGTTTAGAAGGGGAGATTATCTAAAGGACAAATGTGTCAATAGGTACAAGATAAAAATACAATTTTTATTTCTCTATTCTGAGATTGAAATCAAAACATTTTACTGTTTATTCTCACATGAAAATCTTACTACATTTCAAAAATTATTCCGATTTTGATTTTATATTTTATCTTATATTTTACTATTTTATGCAAATATTTTCTCTCAGGTGCTATTATGGTCATTAGAATTAATTCTTGTAAAATATATTTATATTCAACTCTAAATTTTATTAAGAACAAAGCAGAAAAATAAATCATTTCTCTGATTCTTCATGGTCTCTGTAAAAATATTATTGACATATTACCCAGCACAGTTACATAATAAACTCTGCGGTCCCCAAACAAGTAGGAGTCCTGTCCTAACACCTAGAATTATGCCACAAACCAGTTGTTTATAGCTCTTTTATCATGCTTTCTGTGTACTTATGTAAAGAGGAATTGTGAGCTCCTGCAGCTTTATGAAGAGTCTCCTTAAGGCTTTGTAGAATGCTTTGGAAGAGAGGCTATTCTAGCCTGTTTCAGCAACTCAGAGAACAGGGAGAGGAATGCTTAATAGTTAAGGAAAGAAGATAAAGAAGCAATCTATGTCATTTATTGGCCATTCCTTCTGCAGAGGGGTGCATCTTAATATTGGCAAAGTATGCATCTCAAGAATGAATGCATCTAATTTATAATCTAAAAGATGACAAGAACCATTATAGATACTCTTTTTAATGAAATAATTGCATCAATGATTATTGAAGTAGTGATTATTGAAGTATTGATTATTGAAGTAGTGGTTAGTGATGGAAAATTTCAAGGCATATATATTTTATTTCGCAGATTATGACAATATGTTACATATATTGTGCTCAGTGATGGCCTTACACTCAAGTACATGGATCCAGTGGGTTATTAGAAAGAAAAATCACAGATGTGAAGGTGGGAGGGGGAATGTGGGAGGGTATTGGAAGAGATGTAGAGAAGTAGAAATAGATAAAACCAAAATACATTGTATATGCAGACACACATATCATAGACACACTACACATACACACACATACACACACATATACACACATACCCACACATACACACATACACTCACACACACATACACCCAAACACACATACACATATTTGTACACACATATGTACATGCACATACACACAACACACACACACATACAGAGATTAAACTCTCAAAGACTAGACGATATAATTTAAAAATATTGCACCATAAAACCCTCATGACCACAATATCAGGAATGTCTTACTTCTCCAGTATTTTAGAATAGAGGAACGTGGGAAGTAAATAAGACTGTGCTGGAAGGAGGGAGAAGGCCTCTTTCAGCAACTCAGAAATTGTCTCATATTTTTGTGACTGGAGCACACATTGTTTCCATGTTTGTCACAGATTTTCTGCAAACCAGTAGCATACCACCTCATTCATATCCCATCTAGTACATTGTAGACTTAGTTAGATCTTAAACATGACTTGTGATCTCTGATAATCCCAGAATTCTCTCTCTCATATTTCTTTTTCCTATCACTGGATAAACACATTTTGGTGAATTACTCCCAAAAGAACAGTCAGCCTGTTTCCACCTGCCAATTTCAGTGCTTTGGAAACCTGGCAATTACACTCTCTCCTTTATGGTAGCATTCAGACAACACAAAGGCCACTTCCAGGTCAGGCCTGTCACTTTCTCATCCATACAGAGTCTTGTGCTGAGATGACTTTAGAGAAAACACAAGACAGGCCTTGCATCCAGTTGTAACTCTTGGATGCTGGAACACCCTGCTGTGATTTTTTTTTTTTAATCTACGAAAACAGGATTTGGTTGTTGTACTGCTAACTTTCTACAATAATATGAACAGAAACATTGAGAAGACTCAGTGATTAAGACTCTACCATAATGTACTAAGTACAAACAATTGTAAAAAAAAATGTCCAGCAAAACCCACCATATTAAAAAAATAACCTACTGACATAGAAAATAGCAATCAGTTAAATTTTTTCAGTGGCTGTGTGTATTCTAATGAATGTTTACCCTTTTCCTACTTGGTTCACTTTTAAGAAAAACAACAAAACAAAGACTCTTCGAAGAACCAGTTGCTGTATGTTCAAGGCTTCTTGATTCAGATGCCATAGATCAGTCTCTCAAGTCATGAAAGTTAGCAGAGCGGGTTCTGCTTCCTGGATGTCACGACTTTTTTCACGATTCTCTCCCTGCTGTGATGTTCTTTCTCAGCACAGGCCCACGAATGGTAACCGTTCCCACTATGTTCCACTCCTTAGTGTTTCTGTAGTATCCCAACAGTGCTACCAAGTGAGGAACAAATCTGTAGCACATGGCGTCTTGGGGGATGCTGACCCAGACCACAGCAGCGGCTTTGGTTTTGAGAACGTTTCTAATTATGAGACCATTTCTAACATTTAATTTTTAAACTGTACTTTATGTCTGTGGGTCACATACAAATCCCCCACATCTCATCAGTCAGTTATTTTTTCTTTGTTAAGTACCCAGGTTTTCTTTCTCTATAAGTCAAAGAGCTAAGCCAAAAATAGTATCTCATGCCACACTTGGAAGGCTGGGGCAGAAGGTTTGCTGTGAACTCCAAGCCTGCCAGGCTATAGTAATACATAATAGATAACATAATAATAATAGTTATATTTCATTTTTATAATAAAAATGCCGCACATTGACTAAGAGAGGTGATTTGATAGGAAGAAGCTTTCAGATATGGAAACAGTCAGATGTTACAGGAAATTTATTGTTAGTCATAGAAATGAGGAGTTCAGCCAGGGAAAGAATGGTGAATGCTTTGTTGAATCAGAGTGGGAGCAGTAGTTCCTAGCAAGGGTCTGCTCAGACAGCGAGGCATGTGCAGAATACCACCCTCCTTCTGGAAACAGGAACTCAGGTGACCTTTGGGTGATATGGGGCTGCTCAGAGTACTTATTATCAAAGCTCATCAAGACTGTAATTTGGAAATAAGATTTATTAGCAAAATGAGAGAAACAAGCCCCCTCCAATCCTTTGTCCTCACAATCCCTTGCGTAGTCCTTTCTGTCCTCTTTGCATAAGATATAGAATTAAATACACATTAATTACTTAAATTTTACACTTACAAAATTAATACACACTAGCTTTCCAAAAAAAATGTTTGAGGTGATACTTCGCACTAATTATTTGTACTAATTAACTATATAAAATATGCAAATTATCTTTTGGTAAGCCTGTGATTATTAATGTTTGGTGTTCTAATTTTAGTTAATTATGAAATTAGAACTCTAAAACCATCTGTCGATCATTTTAAGTGTTAGGGAGGAGCTTTGGTAAAAAGTAAAACCAATTCTATCTAAATACAGGCTTCTGCGTGTTATTGAGTTCTCAAAGTGTGCAGTTTTCATGTGGATTTAATTTCGGAAAAACGCAAACATTGGCAGCAAAGGAAAAATGAGCAAAAGCCTCCCCACTGGGGATGAGCCCATGGAAGACAGTGGGAGGAGCTCACTGAGAGCACAGCGCTCCCTGTGGCAGAGGTTGGAAGTGCTTTACCCCTAGGAGGCTCTTTCCCAGGAGAAAAAAGAAAATCTCCTTTCAGAGATATTTGACAAACTGTTCACTCCTGTAGAAAGTGCTATTATTTCATTTAAAAGAGTTATATAAGTTGTTGTGGTCTGCCCTGGTGCTGTTTGTATTTCGATGCTAATTCTGCTTCCTCCAAAGGAGTGGATCATGTATTTGGGTGGTTTCATGTGAACCTTCTCACCATTTGAACTGCTCAAATAAAGGCTAGGGTCTGTGGTTGGGCAGTGGAAGGGAAAGGTGGGGCTGGAGATTTTAGAGAGGGAGAAGAGAGGAAGGAAGAGAGAGAGGAGACTGGGCAGAAAGAGGAAGATGAAACAGGAGGTGGAAGGAGGAGCCAAGCCACATGGCCTGGAGAAGCCACAAGTAGCAAGGGATCTCATAGTTGGAGAATAAAGTAGTGTAGTGGTCAATCTGCCCAATTTAGGCATGCAGATTATAAATATTGTAACTGAACTGTGTTTATTGGGATTGGAGATGTTCCACAACATGAAGTTCCATGGCAGACATGAATAGAGGAACAAGAACTGTGTTTATTCTCTCACCTGAAACAATTTAAAAAAATCATATGTAACGAGTTTTCAGGCCTTAGACCTCAGCCAGGATGTCATGAAAAAGGAGACACAACAAGGTTAGAAAGTGATTGGCCCTGCCATCTCAGAAAGTTTACTCCATGGGGACTGAGGGCCCATGGAGAGCACAGGGTTCCCTAAGCTGAGATACTAAATGGTTCTGTATGGTGGGGCAGAGCCAGAGAGCCAGAGAGGGTCTTCCCTCAGCATTCACCTGAGCTCTGTTCAGCGCAAGTATGTGAAGGAACTAGTCAGAGCAGGGATAATTGTAGGAACGGCTAGTGGGAAGGAACAGGATAAACAGTTCCTGGAAATTATGTAAGGCCGAGAATAATGCACGCTCACTGAAAAACTCAATTCAAGATAATATGCAGAATGCTCAATAGCAAATTGCCTTACAGTTGGTAAGACTAATCTTACCTTTCATGCTGTATGGTCGTGACTCACAAGCTTATAGCAAGCCTTCCAAACATCAGTCTATTATCCAGGAGCTTTGCTATAAAACAATGATTAAGAATTTTTGGGAAGCTCTGTTATTGACTGTTAGTTACTGGCTAGCATTGCTACTTCTACCTGTCAATTATACTAAGATTTTGTTCTCACATTCATATGATCAGCTCCTGGCTTTAACATGGGAGAGAGAGAGAGAGAGAGAGAGAGAGAGAGGGGGGGGGGGGGAAGTGAAGGGGAGAGAGGGAGAGAGAGGGGAAGGGAAGGGGAGAAAGGGAGAGAGGAGAGGAGAGGAGAGGAGAGGAGAGGAGAGAGAGAGAGAGAGAGAGAGAGAGAGAGAGAGAGAGAGTTATTATAGACATAAGGAAACAGCTGTAATCCTTCTGGGTTACCACATACTAGCTCCTTGTATGTGGGTGGTCTTTTAGGTGAATGCTTCTTGTTAGAGGCTATCTTACAGTCTGGTCTGTTGTAATTATCAGCATTAAAAGTGAGGAAATAAGAAAGGATAATACAGGAGGGACTTAGGTATACCACTCCATGGCTATAAGAGGCTAATCTCTTTCAATCATCACACTGACCAAGGGAACTGTTCCCAAAGATCTGAATCAATTCATACAATCAACCTGAAAGACAAATCAAATGTCAATCATGAAGTAGAAGGTAAGTGGTTCTATATCAACATAGGGAAATGTATTTTAGCAGTAAAGAGAGAAATCAATTTATGAATTTATCAATACAGATGAATTTCAAAATAAGTATAAGAATGGGAAACTGAATGTCTCCATTATATATATTTTTTCATATGTTAGAAGATGAAAATAATGGGTAGTGAAATCTGCAGAAGAGTCTGTTGGAGTGGGAGGAGGGAGAGGATTGCGGTATTAACTACTTTGTTATTGTTTCTGATATTCTGTTGTTACTGTGATGAAATACCAAGACCAAGGCAACTTATACAGGGCAGAGTTGATTTAAGCTCATGGTTCCAGAGGGATAAAAGTCTGTCATGAAGGGAAATCCTGGCAGCCGGTGGCAGACAAGAAGGCCGACAGGAAGTTGAGAGCTCACATTTTCAAACTGAAGCACAAGTGAGAAGCAGGAAGAAGAAATCGGAAGTGCTTTTTATTTCAAAGCCTATCCTTGTAGGGTACCTCCCCAGCAAGGCTCTAGGATCTAATCCTTTCCAAAAACTACAACCAGCAGGGTCTACCTAGTCAAATAACTGAGCCTGTGGCAGGCACTTTTTATTCCAACCCCTCAACTGACTATAAACAGTGTAAACAGTATGGAGAAATTTGGGAGTTGATAGATTTGTTCATTGTTTTGATCATGGGGACTTTTATAGATGAACATATCTGCACTCTGCTAAAATTGTCCAAAAACTTGAGAAAAGTTTTTAACAAGGAAAAAAAAAGTTGGTTTTTATGTTTAAGTTACTTAGAAATTTTGAAATTTTCAAGTAGACCCACACATATCAATTTACACTGGAGTACTTATTGGACAATTTTGTGTGTGCTTGGCAAAATAGAAATAAGAATAATGTCATTGACAATGTATTAATACTTGGGGGTGGGTGGGTAATGACTGCCCATCTTCAGGTTTGTTACTTAAAATCATCGCTACTTAAATCTATGTTTCTTGTTTATCTAAAAAGCATGTCTACATTAAATTAAAATTGATTCAAATAGTTAATTGAGTGAATAGAGGAGGAATTTATTTTAATCATTTTCACTCATTAATAAAATTTTATGCTTAGATGGATAGCTCCCTTTGTCCTTTGTCAGCTCGACAGTTTTCAATGACGTATCTTTGAATATCCCTGAAGAAAGACAGAACACCAGCAACTCCTTCTTGCCTCTCACTAAGAAATGGTTGGAATGCAAAGCCCTTGTCTTGGTGCAGTGAACCAGATCATGGCCACTGAGGAGAGCTTTATCTTAGATCCTTGGCTGATAATTTGTCACAAGAAGGAACGCTACTCAGCCATAAAAACAACTGATCCATGTAACAACATGATGAGGTGTGGGTGAACAATCTCCACAGGTTAAACACGGAGTGACTATGTTTGTATTTCATTCTGAAAAATCGAAATGCTGGGGTAGGAAACACAAGTTCGCCAGAGGTTGGAGTAAGGACAACGGACTCTGGCTACACAAGGCCAACAGGACGAAAATCTTCGGGCTGCTGGAAGTGTTCTATGTTCTGTGTGTTGTGACATAAAATTCCTTTAACGTCTCCACATTCTCCATATATAAAAGCTTTAGATTTGACAAAAAGCATTCAACAAAAATGTTGAATTCTTTGTATTACTCAAGTAGTGATTCCAGAGACTAGTATACTTAGTTTAAGGATAATTCTTGTCTTTATATAGGATACATGAGCACTTCAGCGATTGATCAAAGAAACAATTTCTTTTATGACTTGTCAGTGTGATCATTAAATCTCTAGTGAAAGTTTGCCAACATGTCTAGACCCTGCTATTTACAACCATAGCATGTCATCAGCCTGCTAGTTTATTTACATTCTAGAACAATGGCTACCCAGAGATCAGTCCCTTTTATCTTCTGCTCATAGCAGCTTGAAAAAGATAACTCTGGAGAAGATCATTTTCCCTAAAGCCCTAGGATCTTGCTACAGTGGCTATCAAAAGAATGGAGTAAAATAAAAGCTGGTAGTTCATAAACTAGAACATGAAAGACAGGGTTTTCAGATGCCAAACAGCCATGCAAATGTAATGTCTAAAACCTACTTAATGGGTAGCATGTTGGTAGAAATACAGATGAGTCAAGAAGACTATAGTATTTGTGTTAACATCTTATAGTTAGTGAGAAATTTAAGCTATTCTAATTATTTTCAGGGTTGGAAATCAAACCCAGGGCTTTTCCACATTCCATTCAAGTGCTCTATGACTTGGCTACAAACTCATCTCAGATGTTTAGATATTTTATTTTTATTTAGGATTTACTTAACTTTTTAATGGGTCATGTGGGTACCAGCAGAACAGGGGAGCATCAAATCCTCTGAGACTAGAATTACAATATGGGTAACGGGAACTCAGTGTTGGTTGTCTATATGAGCAATGTATGTTCTCAACGGATGAGTCATCTCTTCAGCCCCAAGATGTTCCAATCTTGTTGCTGGAAAAAATAACAAAACTATGATTTGGAATACCTAGTAAAAATAACAAAATGTCTGCTAATGTAAAATAAATGCAATCTTTCTTAACAGAGAGAATTTTAAAATAAAATTGCCTAAAGACTACTACTTAGCTGCTGTGGCCCTCTTTGGAAAACAGTTTGATTCGTGATTGCAATAATCAGCTGGGGTCACTACAGAATCCATGTCTGACATAAGGAAGTGCCTCAGTCTAAAATCTAATCACTATAACAGAAGACTTGGAAATAATTAAACTGCTTTTGGGATGGTGTCAGGGTAGATTTCTTTATCAAATAGCACCCTGATATATAGAAACAGGTGAATTTTTAACCAACAATGCATTAACTAGAGCTGCATTGTTTATGTGCTGAGAAAAATCTGAAGTCAAGATATGGTTCAACATGAAGAATACCATGTTTAATTATCAATGTGTCCATTTGCTCATAAGGTGAAGCAAAGTTTCACATACTGCATGTTTGCATCAGAGGAGTCCTAATTTCCATTCTTATTGCTTTGTGGAATAAAATATCTGACAAAAAAATGACTTAATGGATAAAGGGTTTAATTTTGGCTCATGGTTCAAGGGCATAGTCCACCACAGTGAAGTTGAGGCAGCAATGTCTTGAAACATATTGTGCCTGGGAAGCAGAGATGGATTAATGTTGCTGTTCAATTCCTTTTCTGTACTTATATCATCCAGGATCTAAGCCAGGGAAATGTGCCAACCATAGTGGGCGAGTCTTCCTAACTCAAGACAATTAAGATAGTTTCCTAAAGATATCTCCCAGGTTATTCTAGAGTCTGTTAAATGATAACTAACACTATTCATAACGTAAGGCAAACTTCTGATTCTTCCTTTTATTAATTTGCTAGGGCTACTTTCACAAAGTAGAGGCACTCATTCTCCCAGACAATCTTGAATCTTGGGTACAGGCCACTGTCTAGGTGTCCTAATTATAGTCATGTGAAGTTTGTAAGAGGTTGCCTTGACTGATGATTTATATGGCATGGCTCACTGTGGGCAGCACTATCCCTATGCACGTTTTCCTGGACTGTGTAGCTATCTGAACATGAGCCAGTGAAAAGTCAAGAGCTAGCAAGAAAGCATTATTCCTTCATGATTTCTGCTTCAGCTTTACCTTTCAGTTCCTGTCCTGACTTCTCTCAAGAGTAGATCGTGACCTCAAAATGTAACCAAATAAACACGTCCTTCATCAGCATCAGCTGCATCTCTAAGAGCCTCATCTGGGTAGTGATTGCCTAGGTTTCTTGTTGATGACCAACTTCTTTTCTTACATGCTTTTTATGAATCTAGGTTTCAAGTCATATAGAGGGTTCTATAGCAAATAGATTATGTGTTAAATAAGTACCCATTTTACTGAATGACTCCATATCAGTTTCTTTCACTGGTAGCTAAGTTATTTTGTTAACAGATATATGTTGTTAGTGACAGAGAGTTAATGATTCTTTCCACTTGTCCTGCAGAGGATGCCTAGATTTGCTACTTGGTTATATTAGAAAGAATTTCTGATCTCCCTTTTGAAATATGTGCATCTATATGTTATCAGTCAATATATATTAATTAATGTGGATCTCCTGTAGCTGAAATAATGGAGGAGATACATTTTATGCCTTTTGACAGTGTGACTTATTTAGAAGTATGAGCTAAAAGTAGAAAACTCATCTTCAGAAGCATAAGTAGCGTGAATCATTTTTGTCATAATTGTAAGTGGTAAGCCCAGCCACCTCTCACATCTATATTTGAGACTCATCCCCATTTTCTATCACTCCCATCCTCACTCTGACATCATCACCATCATCCCAGTCTTCCCTCTGACATCATCCCCATTATTTTTCATCTTCACTCCAACATCAACACCATAATTTTTCTGATCGTTCTTCAACAGCTGAATAACTGTTCCTGCTTCCCCAGAGTGCATAACACATGCAGCACCTTTTCCTCTGAATAAAACCTTCAAACGTGTCTCTTTAGGACAAGTGAGTTTTGCAGTCTGTATTATTTTGCCTTTGACCACCACAGAGTCAACACCTACAAACTTCCCCTGTTGCCTACCTGGCCTTTCTGCTTTTGTCCTTGCTCTGTGCTCTGGCTTCTAGTGATATTTCCAGATTTTTATAGAACTCATCTAGTCACTCAGTTGAAATCAGATGGGATGGGATTGTCCTTTTCATCTTTTCCAATTCACTTTTTAATCTACCTAATGCCTTTTGTATTCTGTTTTTAATCTGCATCTTCATTTTCAACATCTGAAGTCACTCAGTTTTTTTTTAAAGATTTATTTATTATTATATGTAAGTACACTGTAGCTGTCTTCAGACACACCAGAAGAGGGAGTCAGATCATGTTACAGATGGTTGTGAGCCACCATGTGATTGCTGGGATTTGAACTCTGGACCTTCGGAAGAGCAGTCGGGTGCTCTTACCCACTGAGCCATCTCACCAGCCCCACTTAGTTGTTTTTGTTTATCCATTTTATTCTTCTCCCCCATGAGAACATGAGCCTCACGGGAGGTAGAAACTCAAACATTTTGCAATGTTGAAATTACAGCAGTATTTTCAGTGCCCAGGAATATTTCTGGGTCATAGTAAGAAAGAAATGAAGCAGAGAACTTCAAAGATGCTGGGGTGATGAAGAAAAAATATAGAACATCATCATTTCTTGCTGTTGTAGTTTGGTTGTAGGAGCTGAACTCAAATCTCAAATCTCAGTCTCTTTGAGGTATTCACTTGGTCTCACTTTGTGCCTAACAAACTGAAATGTCTATGCACTAAGTGACTGCATAAAATTAATCATGGCTAAACTCGATTTAGCCAACGATAAAACAATGCCATGAGAACTGTACATGAAATTAGAGCTCTCACAAACATCAGGAATACCTTTGGAGGCTTGACTCTGTAAGTTTGCTAGACCTATAGGTAGCATTTTGTGAAACTGACTTGACAAATTTTCTCTGTATTAAATCAGAACAGCATGAACACTTTAAACTGCTTTAAGCCATAGTTATTGTTTTCCCGGTATTTATGACTCTCGGCGAGATCCAGTTCAGCAACCCATTTATCACCATTTATCATGAATGTCCAGGTCAGGATTATTTGCTCCCTTCCGAGAATGTGTGTTATCTGTCGGTTGCTTCAAGTTAATTAAATTGGGAGCACTGTGCTATAAGACATGAAGATTTAAAGAAAGAAATGATATAGTTCCTGCAGTCAAAGAGTCTGTCAGTTCCAACATTAGTGGAAGTCGGGTCTTTTGCTGAATGTGACACTTGATCTTTTTCCTGCTGAGTCAGTCTTCATCTTAATTTCCTGCTGAGTCAGTCTTCATCTTAATTTCCTGCTGAGTCAGTCTTCATCCTAAATTCCTCAGCCAATAAAATAAAGCTAATAATATCACTGCTGGAGAAAAAGTGAAGAACAGTATGGCAATGTTTAGAGATAGAACTTGTTAGTGTGCTAAATGGTAGATCAGTACATTTTGGAATACTTGGTTGCATGAAACAAAAACCAATTAAATCAGAATCTATTGTCTCTTCTGTTGGAGCTGAAATATAATATAAGGTAGTACTTATTCAAGTTTCTTAAAATGGGAATTATGTAAAATGAAATATTTAAGTTAAGGAAAAAAATCAAATCAGTGGGGTAAGTAGAATAATTCACAAGTATACATTTGAATAAAGTGTGGCATCTCTTCACTCTGCCACTTGGGGATCCCTCACATAGATGTAAAGTCTTTTCAAGCAGCGCCTGACAGTGTCATGGTCACTTAAACTGATTTAGATGCTATTCTGTCTTTGACAGCATGGGCCAACATGATTAATTTTCAAGACCACAGTCTAAGTTGTTCCTAGCAATACTAATAACCATAATGCTTAGTGTGCTGGATATAAAAGAACCCTGCTGTTCATCTTAGCAACCTGAGTACTCTGAACTGTAGCTGTCCCTTCTTAGTTCATGCTATCCCATCCTGGTATGTGATGTTTCCTGAAAGTTTAGGAACCCCTCTGAGCCTCACACTGGCCTATAATGTTACTAAAAATACACATACTCATTTACATATGAGTACATAAACAATCTGATTATTGAAAGCTGTTGGTCCCAGAAAAAGAATGGACTTGTTCATATCTGCACTTAGAAGAGACTTTATAGATTTTGTTTTCAGTTGAATTCAAAGATACAATCACACTACCTTGTGTTTATATGCACACACAGTATGGATACATGTTTTTATTTAGTCATCACTCAATCAGACATATTCATGATTTCTCTGGATCTAAGTAATAATGATGGAAAATAAATTGCCTCTTGCCTTCATGGAATTTACGGACCTAAGAATGAATACTGTTTCAATATTTGGGTGGAAATTTTAGTTTTAGAGGAGTTGTAATTTACATCAAACTATTAACAGAAAATGGAAAACATACCATATAGTCCCTGGTAGCAAAATTGTATCTCTTCTTCACCAGCACATCTTCATGTGCTGGAATATTGCTATAATTGATGAACCTACATCAGTGTTCTATTACCATGGCTTCTATTATGCTTTCTCTTGGTGTTATACATTCTTTGAGTTTTGAACAGTTAAAAACGATGTATATTGTCCATTAATATATTTTGCATGGGTAGAGAGATGGCTCAACCAATAAAGTTCCTGTCACACAAGCATAAAGACCTGATTTCAGATTTCCCAGAATCCACATGATTGTGTATATCTCCGATTCCCGTACTAACTATGAAAGGTAGAGACTGTCAGATTATTGGCTCTTGCTGGCCAGCCAGTCCAGACAATGAGAAAGTGTTAGGTCCAGTGAGGACCTTGTATCAAAAGATATTATGGAGCTTTATGGGGAAAACAAATAGTTCATATCACACTCTGGTCACCACGTACATGCATTAGTAAACACACACATACACACAACCTCGGTGCATTTAACACTTGGATCTCTCAAAGTTTATAGAAACTATATAAAGTATCATTTCCTTTCATATTTTCTATACAAACATTTCTAGTTTGCATCATATTTGGATTTCTGAACTAGACCACCCTGTCTGTAATGCACTTTCAGAGCAGATGACCGCACACCGTGTAAAGAATCGGGTTCCTCATTACCTTACAGGAGAGTGGTTTGGGAGAAAGACTGTGAGCTGAAGCTATTTGTGGGTGGGAAAGTAATTCTCTCCCTTTAGCATCACTGTACACTTGCATCATTTGACAGTCACCTTGATGCTTCTGGACCAATCCTTAGGTGGCTGATTTCAGTTTCAAAAACCCACCGAGTTTCAAGTAAATTGTTTGTAATTTAGACACGATTCAGTCTCAACATCCCATGAGGTGTTTGATTCTACCAGACTTCCTTTGTACAGTCTGAACATCATGTCAGTGCACACAGAACCGCTTTCTTGATTCAGTGACTCCTGAGGCAACAGATATTTGTGGAGGCTAAAGCACTTGTTTCAGGACAAAACAGCTAAGTGACAGAGTAGTTGCCCCTAGGAACTCAGGAGCTGGAAGATTCTTGACACTACTTGGTATTTATAATCTGAAGGATGATGTGCTGAATTCCATGTGTTGAAGCCAAAAATAATAAACAAGAAGTATAATGGATTTTGCATAGGAATAGCACACTTGTTTAGCAACTATCAGGCAAAGAGGAAGAAACATGTCACCCTGAGAGATAGTACCCTGGAAATTAAAGCCCAGCCCTTTTTATCTACCATCCTTCCTGTGTCTGAGGAACACACAAGGAGTCTGTTGATAACACTTCCCTTTCTGTTATCAATTCCACATTCAGGGAACCAAAAAGCCTTTTCCAGAGCCCAGAATTCTTTCAAGTTCTATTTTGTTTGATGTAAGAGTGTGGCTAGAAGAAAGGTTATTTAGTTTTATATACATTTTGGTAAGTATATATACTTTTTGTTTGTTTGTTTACATACACATCTGAACACTATTTCCTCCATTCAAATTTAAGCACAAATGTGACCAATATAGCTGGGCATTGAAGACCAGAATTAAATAATAATTTAATTTTTTTTGTCTCTGAAATCTACAAGAAGCTTAAGTAAACCAACTAAAATTATTTCTTTGGAACTTAGCCCTGGCATGAACCAAGACACCATCACCCCAGGGAGAATGGCATGGACGTTTTTTTGTAAGAAGATGTAGTAAAACATTGGTTTCTCCCTTTGGAAAAAAATTATCACATTTGAATTATTTGAGAATAGTGCAAGAGTTCATAGCTATTTCATCTGGTCCTAAAATTTGAGAATTTCAGAAATAGACAGAAACTGACAACTTCATTGAGCCAAAGGGTATAGTATCCCTCAGAGTTTTCCTCCAGCACGCATGGCAGATGGCTTTTTAGACTGTTTCAGAACACCTCAGGGACATAATTCCACAGAGTTTTAATTATCATGAGCATTTCTAGAACATGTCAACATGCTTATACATGGTTTTCCTGCTTCTTATGGAAATAGTGAGGATAAGATAGCACAAGCATAATGCTGAGCATGAAGATTAATGCATCTTATTTCTACTTTCTTTGCTCATGAAATTAAGAGAAAAAAAATTCCAGGAAGAGATAACTGCATGTGTATTATTTTCTTTCTTTTTCCCCCACATATTTTATTAGATATTTTCTTCATTTATATTTCAAATGCTATCCCAAAAGTCCCCTATACCCTCCCCCTGCCCTGCTCCCCTACCCACTCACTCCCACTTCTTGACCCTGGCGTTTCCCGGTACTGGGGCATATAAAGTTTGCTAGACCAAGGGGCATCTCTTCCCAATGATGGCCAACTAGGCCATCTCCTGCTACATATGCAGCAAGAGACATGAGCTCTGGGGGGTACTGATTAGTTCATATTGTTGTTCCACGTATAAGGATGCAGGCCCCTTCAGCTCTTGGGTACTTTCAATAGCTCCTATATTGGGGGCCCTGTGTTCCATTCTATAGGTGACTGTGAACATCCACTTCTGTATTTGGTGGCTGATTATGGGATGGATCCCCGGGTGGGGCAGTCTCTGGATGGTCTATAGTGTTAGCTCCAAACTTTGTCACTACAACTCCTTCTGTGGATATTTTATTCCCTATTCTAGGGAGAAATGAAGTATCCATGCCTTGGTCTTACTTCTTGACTTTCTTGTGTTTTGGAAGTTGTATCTTGCGTATTCTATGTTTCTGGGATAATATCCACTTATCAGTGAGTGTATATCAAGTGACTTCTTTTGTGATTGGGTTACCTCACTCAGGATGATATCCTTCAGATACATCCATTTGCCCAAGAATTTCATAAATCTATTGTTTTTAATAGCTGAGTAGTACTCCATTGTGTAAATGTACCACATTTTCTGTATCCATTCCTCTGTTGAGGGGCATCTGAGTTCTTTCCAGCTTCTGGCTATTATAAATAAGGCTGCTATGAACATAGTAGAGCATGTGTCCTTATTACCAGTTGGAACATCTTCTGAGTATATGCCCAGGAGAGGTATTGTTGGACCTAGCGGTAGTACTATGTCCAGTTTTCTGAGGAACCACCAGACTGATTTCCAGAGTGGTTGTACCAGCCTGCAATCCCACCAGCAATGGAGGAGTGTTCCTCTTTCTCCACATCCTCAACAGCATCTGCTGTCTCCTGAATTTTTGATCCTAGCCATTCTGACTGGTATGAGGTAGAATCTCACGGTAGTTTGATTTGCATTTTCCTGATGATTAAGGATGCTGAACATTTTTTTCAAGTGCTTCTTAGCCCTTTGGTATTCCTCAGTTGAGAATTCTTTGTTTAGTTCTGTACCCCATTTGTTAATGGGGTTATTTGAATTTCTGGAGTCTAGCTTCTTGAGCTCTTTGTATATATTGGATATTAGTCCCCTATCAGATTTAGGATTGGTAAAAATTCTTTCCCAATCTGTTGGTGGCCTTTTTGTCTTATTGACAGTATCTTTTGCCCTACAGAAGCTTTGCAATTTTATGAGGTCCCATTTGTTGACTTTTGATCTTACAGTACAGGCCCTTGTTCTTCTGTTTAGGAATTTTTCCCCTGTGCCCATGTCTTCGAGGGTTTTCCTCACTTTCTCCTCTATAAATTTCAGTGTCCCTGGTTTTATGTGGAGATCTTTGATCCACTTAGACTTGAGCTTTGTACAAGGAGATAAGATTGGATCAATTCTCATTCTTCTACATGATAACAGCCAGTTGTGCCAGCACCATTTGTTGAAAATGCTGTCTTTTTTCCACTGGATGGTTTTAGCTCCCTTGTCAAAGAACAAGTGACCATAGGTGTGTGGGTTCATTTCTGTGTCTTCAATTCTATTCCATTGATCTACCTGTCTGTCACTGTACCAGTACCATGCAGTTTTTATCACAATTACTTTGTAGTACAATTGCTTTGTAGCTTGAGGTCAGGCATGGTGATTCCCCCAGAGGTTCTTCTATTGTTGAGAATAGTTTTTGCTATCCTAGGTTTTTGTTATTCCAAATGAATTTGCAAATTGCCTTTTCTAACTCAGTGAAGAATTGAGTTGGAATTTTTATGGGGATTGCATTGAATCTGTAGATTGCTTTTGGCAGGATAGCCATTTTTACTATATTAATCCTGCCAATCCATGAGCATGGGAGATCTTTCCATCTTCTGAGATCTTCTTCAATTTCCTTCTTCAGAGACTTGAAGTTCTTGTCATACAGATCTTTCACTTCCTTGATTAGAGACACACCAATGTATTTTATATTATTTGTGACTATTGTGAAGGGTGTTGTTTCCCTAATTTATTTCTCATCCAGTTTATCCTTTCTGTAGAGAAAGGCCACTGATTTGTTTGAATTAATTTTATATCCAGGTACTGTGCTGAAGCTGTTTATCAGGTTTAGGAGTTCTCTGGTGGAATTTTGGGGGTCACTCATATATACTATCATATCATCTGCAAACAGTGATATTTTGACTTCTTCCTTTCCAATTTGTATCCCCTTGATCTCCTTTTGTTGTAGAATTGCTCTGGCTAGGATTTCAATACTATATTGAATAGGTAGGGAGAAAGTTGGCAGCCTTATCTAGTCCCTGATTTTAGTGGGATTGCTTCCAGCTTCTCTCCATTTACTTTGATGATGGCTACTGGTTTGCTGTATATTGCTTTTGTTATGTTTATGTATGGGCCTTGAATTCCTGATCTTTCCATGACTTTTATCATGAATGGGTGTTGGATTTTGTCAAATGCTTTCTCAGCATCTAATGAGATAATCATGTGATATTTATCTTTGAGTCTGTTTATATAGTGGATTACGTTGATGGATTTCTGTATATTAAACCATCTCTGCATCCCTGGGATGAAGCTTACTTAGTCATGATGGATGATCATTTTGATGTGTTTTTGGATTCGGTGTACAAGGATTTTATTGAGTATTTTTGCATCGATATTCATAAGGGAAATTGGTCTGAAGTTCTCTTTATTTGTTGGATCTTGGCGTGGTTTAAGTATCAGAGTAATTGTGGCTTCATAGAATGTATTGGGTAGAGTACCTTCTGTTTCTATTTTGTGGAATAGTTTGAGTCGAGTGGGAATTAGGTCTGCTTTGAAGGTCTGATAGAACTCTGCACTAAACCCATATGGTTCTGGGCTTTTTTTGGTTGGGAGACTATTAATGACTGCTTCTATTTCTTTAGGGGAGATGGTACTGTTAAGATCATTAATCTGATTCTGATTTAACTTTGGTACTGGTATCTGTCTAGGAAGTTGTTCATTTCACCCAGGTTTTCCAGTTTTTTTGAGTATAGTCTTTTGTAGTAGGATTTGATGATGTTTTGGATTTCCTCAGTATCCGTTGTTATGTCTCCTTTTTCATTTCTGATTTTGTTAATTAGGATGCTGTCCCTGTGTCGTCTAGTGAGTCTGGCTAAGGGTTTATCTATCTTGTTGATTTTCTCAAAGAACCAGCTCCTGGTTTGGTTAATTCTTTGAATAGTTCTTTTTGTTTCCACTTGGTTGATTTTAGCCCTGAGTTTGATTATTTCCTGCCGTTTACTCCTTTTGGGTGAATTTGCTTCCTTTAGTTCTAGAGCTTCTAGGTGTGCTGTCTGACTGCTAGTGTATGCTCTCTCTAGTTTCTTTTTAGAGGCACTCAGGGCTGAGTTTTCCTCTTAGTACTGCTTTCATTGTGTCCCATAAGTTTGGGTATGTTGTGGCTTTATTTTTATTAAACTCTAAAAAGTCTTTAATTTCTTTCTTTATTCCTTCCTTGACCAAGGTATCATTGAGTAGCGTGTTGTTCAGTTTCCACATGAATGTTGGCTTTCTATTATTTATGCTGTTATTGAAGATCAGCCTTAGTCCATGGTGATCTGATAGGATGCATGGGACAATTTCAATATTTTTGTATCAGTTGAGGCCTGTTTTGTGATGAATTTATATGGTCAATTTTGGAGGAGGTACCATGAATTTCTGAGAAGAAGGTATATCCTTTTGTTTTAGGATAAAATGTTCTGTAGATATCTGTTAAATCCATTTGTTTCAAGATCTGTCCATTGGTGAGAGTGGGGTGCTGAAGTCTCCCACTATTATTGTGTGAGGTGCAATGTGTGCTTTGAGCTTCACTAAAGTTTCTTTAATGAATGTAGCTGTCCTTGCATTTGGAGCATAGATATTTAGAATTGAGAGTTCATCTTGGTAGATTTTACCTTTCATGAATATTAAGTGCCCCATTCTTGTGTTTTGTTGATAACTTTGAGTTGGAAGTCAATTTTATTCGATATTAGAATGGCTACTCCAGCTTGTTTCTTCAGACCATTTGCTTGGAAAATTGTTTTCCAGTCTTTTACTCTGAGGTAGTGTCTGTCT
Source organism: Mus musculus (assembly GCF_000001635.26). NCBI lineage: Eukaryota > Metazoa > Chordata > Mammalia > Rodentia > Muridae > Mus > Mus musculus. The sequence goes on from NC_000069.6 coordinate 117,513,414, forward strand.
TTATCCCTGGGGTGGGTTTCCTGTATGAAGCAAAATGTTGGGCCTTGTTTGTGTAGCCAGTTTGTTAGTCTATGCCTTTTTATTGGGGAATTGAATCTATTGATATTAAGAGAAATCAAAGAAAAGTAATTGGTGTTTCCTGTCATTTTTGTTGTTAAAGTTGGGAATCTGCTCTTGTGGCTGTCTTCTTTTAGTTTTGTTAAAGGATTACATTCTTGCTTTTTCTAGGGTGTAATTTTCATCTTTGTGTTGGTGTTTTCCCTTTATTTTCGTTTGAAGGGCTGGATTCGTGGAAAGATATTGTGTGAATTTGGTTTTGTCATGGAATACTTTGGTTTCTCCATCTATGGTAATTGAGAGTTTTGCTGGGTATAGTAGCGTGGGCTGGCATTTGTGTTCTCTTCGTGTCTGTATAACATCTGTCCAGGATCTTCTGGCTTTCATAGTCTTTGGTGAGAAGTCTGGAGTAATTATAATAGGCCTGCCTTTATATGTTACTTGACCTTTTCCCCTTACTGCTTTTAATATTCTGTCTTTATTTAGTGCATTTGTTGTTCTGATTATTATGTGTTGGGAGGAATTTCTTTTCTGATCCAGTCTATTTGGAGTTCTGTAGGCTTCTTGTTTGCTCATAGGTATCTCTTTTTTTAGGTATGGGAAGTTTTCTTCTATAATTTTGTTGAAGATATTTACTGGCCCTTTAAGTTGAAAATCATCATTCTCATCTACTCCTATTATCCATAGGTTTGGTCTTCTCATTGTGTCCTAGATTTTCTCAATGTTTTAAGTTAGGATCTTTTTGCATTTTGCATTTTCTTTGATTGTTGTGCTCATGTTTCCTATGGAATCTTCTGCACCTGAGATTCTCTCTTCCATCTCTTGTATTCTGTTGCTGATGCTCACATCTATGGTTCCTGATTTCTTTCTTAGGGTTTCTATCTCCAGAGTTGTCTCTGTTTGGGTTTTCTTCATTGTTTCTACTTCCATTTTTAGTTCTTGGATGGTTTTGTTCAATTCCATTGCCTATTTGGTTATGTTTTCCTGTAATTCTTTAAGGGATTTTTGTGTTTCTTTTACCTGTTTAGCAGTGTTTGCCTGTAGTTCTTTAAGGACTTCTACCTGTTTAGCAGTGTTCTCCTGTAATTCCTTGAGGAATTTTTCTGCTTCCTTTTTAAGGGCTTCTACCTGTTTAGCAGTGTTCTCCTGTATTTCTTTAAGTGAGTTATTAATTCCCTTCTTAAGATCTTCTACCTCCATCATGAGATATTATTTTAAATCCACGTCTTGCTTTCGGGTGTGTGGGGGTATCCAGGACTCATTGTGGTTGGCGTACTGGGTTCTGGTGATGCCCAATGTTCTTGGTTTCTGTTAGTAAGATTCTTACATTTGCCTTTCGCCATCTGGAAATCTCTGGTGTAAATGTTCAAGTTGTCTCCTGTTGGAGCTTGATCCTCCCATGACTCTTTTAGCCTCTGTCAGCACTACTGGGAGTCCAACTCTCTCCTGAGTTCCAGTGGTCAGAGCACTCTCTGCAGGCAAGCTCTCCTCTTTCAGGGCAGGTGTCCAGCAGTCTGGAGCTCTGATCCACCTCCTGAGTTCTGGGGTCAGGACTCTCCCTGTAGGCTGACTCTCCTCTGGCAAGGAATTCGCCCAGGGGTCTGGGTCCCAGCTCTGCCTCCTGGCCAAGGATGAAGGCCCAATGGGACCCTGACCAAGAAGCTCTGCTGCTTCTATAGCCCACATGCTCTGAGGTGATCAGATGGTCCTGGGTGTGCCAGGGATCCTGTGGTGTAGAGAGCCCTCCGGTGCCCCAGATGCCCTCTGCTGGGCTCATGCAGAAGATGGTGGGGCAGGCCCCAACCTGAATGGATCCCAGCCTCTGGTCAGGTGGGGTTCCTTTTTCCCCGTTTGAGGGCACAAGACCCTCTGCAATTCTTTGGAGCTGATGCTGCTTTCCTCTCACCTGTGATCCCGGGGTGATCTCGAGGTCCTGTGGCATGGAGAGCACCCTGGAGCCCTCAGCGGCCTCCGCTGGGCTCAGAAGGAAGATGGTGGGGGTTGTGTATTATTTTCTAATAAACTCTAAGGAAGTGGAGGAGATGAGATTTCATTTCTTTCAGCACTCTTGCAACCATGCCAGGGTATGGGTGAATAATCAGTCTTAAATAGCAGCATCCCAAAAGTTGAAATATTGCATGTAACAGAGAAACTATTAAGGCTCAGAAGATTCAGTAAGGAAAACTCCCAAGTCTCAGGAAGTTCTTCAAAACAATGTTCTTACAAAAACTTCCATGTCATTTTCCCTGGGGTGATTGTGCCTCTGTTCGTGCCAGGGCTAAGTTCTAAAAAAATCATTTTAGTTGGTTGGCTTAAGTTCCCTGCAGATTTCAGAGAGTTAATGTATTCATTAATTCTGCTCTTCAGTTCACAGCTGTATTGATCACATTTATGCTTAAATTTGAATGGAGGAAAAACTAGTAAGAATCATATGGTACATCCTCAAGACTATACAAACATTAACCAGTAGGAGGAAAGGAAAACTCTATGATGTAGGCTAGCCACTTGTAATCGACACAGGGCAGTTCTAGAGATGCAATTGTCAGGCTTTTCAATGGTGCATTTGAATTACCATTCATGTGCCTATATGCAATTCCTCGCTCACACTGCTATAAGTGACACCAATAAGCTTGTAGGTTCCCTGAGCTAGACTTGGTAGGAATTGTGTCTTGGATTTGTTACTGACATTCTGTCTGGAATAAGAAGACATTTTGTTCATGTCTTTGCAGAAAAAGTGACACAATTGAGAAAAAGTATGAAATAAATAGATAAAAATAGAGGGATTGTGGGAAATAAGAGGAAGAAGGAAAGGAAGAAATAGAGAAAAGGAGGGAGAGGATGCAGAGGACAAGGAAGAGGAGGAGGAAGAGGAAGAGAAGGAGGAGGAGGAGGAGGAGGAGGAGGAGGAGGAGGAGGAGGAGATTGAAAGGAGAAAGGAATACCAGACAGGACATCAATGACACACCAAAAAATCAGTTCCATCTGAGTTGTTTCTTAGTAATGTGATTTTCCTGGCATTTGACAAAATAGATGTATGTGCTTTTAGTTATTACAGGTTCTATCTGTTTTTGAAGAATGAAGCTCTACCATTTAGTAAACTAAAGAGTACAAACAGGACTCCCTGTCTTTCTGTGGTGTCTCTGTTGTCTCTGTGTCTGTTCATGACTCTCTCTCTCTCTCACTCTCTCTCTGTGTATGTGTGTATGATGTGTGTTTGTTTATGATGTGTGTGTGTTCAATTTCCCCAGGTGTTCATTGTTGATACTAGTTAATTTTAGAAGAAAGAGAATATCAGTTATCTCTTCCCTAATGGGAAGTCTATTCTCCTTTGTTATGTGTGTGGTGGGGCTCAGCTCTGCTGACTAAGTGCTCACAATTGGCAGAATGTGGTGGCAAGAAAGTCAGCAGCCAGGTGCAAGCTGTTCTATTTCCCCAGCAGGGAACTGAAGCACTATCTGAAGGTGGTGGAACTTTAGTTTTCCACTTGATGCCCCGTCATTGATTGCCCTGGAGGGAGGGAACAGAAACTTGCTGCCTGCTTCTCTCTCTCTCTTTCTCTCTCTCTCTCTCTCTCTCTCTCTCTCTCTCTCTCTCTCTCTCTCTCTCTCTGTGTATGTGTTGGGGGGTGTTTCTGTTGTTGGGACACATTTTCTACATCTGATATCTCGTTCAGGGCAGCTTTCTTCAGAGCTGCATTTGGTTTATATCTAAGGGTGGCTCCTTAGCCTTCCATGGAGGCTCCTCTAACTTTTGGGATAGATAAAAGGCAGCAACGAAAGCCTGTGAGTCCGTCTTTTTATTTTTAAGATGGCTCCTCCACCAGGAGCACACATTCTATAAACTGCCCCATCTTGTGAAATTCCTCTGGACAGGTCTGATTGCCCAGTCCCTCGATGCCAGATATGTCTGACTCTTGGGTTGATCATACCTTCTTTTGTGGCTATTAGAACTTTGTCGATCTTGTCAGAATTTGAGCTTGTGCTCCTACCAATAAGATGATAAGCAGCCACCATCTATGTTAGCATAAAAGCTAACTTCCCAGACAGTGTGCTTGCTAACCTAGGATCTCTTCATGTGACACTGTGACCATTCTTTCCCAACAGTATCCAAAGTTCTTCTGAGAAAGGGATCTGCGAGAAAGAATGCTACTCCATCTTGATGCAATTCAAAGTTCTCAAATGTTCTTTAATATATTTACGTAGTGACATAGTATAACAGTTTTACATATGAGAACATGTATTGTGCATTGTAAAATCTATGAATTATGATGAAATGAAACACATGCCATGTATTAAAAACCTGCATAATTCACCCTGTTAGGACTTTACATAAATCTTGTAATTAATAACTATACATTTACTATGCTAATTAACAGAGATTCAGGAAATAACTTTCTCAAGACCACACAGATGGTTAAATTGCAGATATATTCCATAATACAGTCTAATGTCAAAGTCCACATTGGTAGCCTCCAAAGAACACTAAACATTTTGGTTTGTTACTAATTAAAAATACAGAAAGTTCATCAAATTAGAAAGTAGTAAAAATTTTATGTAAAACTTTACATATAGGCACATGGTATTTATCTATATTAACTATTTGTGTAAATAAACATTGATGGTGTACGTGTTCAATTTTGGCTTTAGAGGATTAGAAATTAACATATAAACCAGAGTTGAAGTATGCAGGGACCAACCAAATTAAAATTCAGGAAGAAGGAACATTCCATAAAGAAAAATTAACTATCAAAAAATGAGAAGGGGTCACAGATCAGTCAGTGGAGAAAGACCCTTGCTACTCATCTAATAACCCTTTGGCCAACACCTAGACCTCACATATAAGTAGGAAAGGACTGAGTCCACAACATTGGCTATGGGATGTAAAACCAGGGGGTTTGGTGAGGTAGAGCAGGTTGAGACCCAGAGTCTCAGTGGGCTCACACCCTGTCAGATTCCTGACTTGGAACAAGTGCTGTGCTCCTCACATAAATGAAGTGTGTCCTAAGGTAGGCCCAAAACAGAGTTCTCTATGCTAATGGTCTACCTAGAGGCACAGAAGGCTTAGCCAATAAGCTTCCCTTCCCAGACAAAAAGTATTTAATCTCAAGCCTACCCTGAGAAGTGGGTATGGTACTGGTATGTCATGCTTCCATTTTTCACCATGAACAACCAATAAACTGTTTAGAACCATGGATTGTCTCTTTCATTGAGATCTGCCATTGGGAGCCATGGAGAAGGCATTCGGCTACAGAGGCACTGCTTAACTCTCCCATAGAAGGCTTTTCTGTGCTCCCAGCTACAACCACTACCAAGCCTAATCACTGCTGGGACAAGCTGGATAGAAGCTGTCCATGCACCCCCCCCCCAGCTGTCCCCCCACTACAACCCCCCCACCACCACCACCACCATGTTCTCTGCTCTTCTGCGACTCCCAATGGTGCCTGGATGTCCAAGAGTCTGAGAACCCCACAGCCCAGGCCCCATCTCAGTCCTAGAGACCCTGAACCAGCTTTCCCACATCTCAGGTTGCACTTTCTCACTGGGAGTCTCAGTGCTTCCCCATAGCTTGGCATTTGCCCCAGTGACTGTGTGATTGGTAAGCGCAGTCAACCTCCCCAAGAGGCTGTGCTGGATGGTGGAACAGACTTGGACCCACAATTGTACTCTGTCTTTCACATACATGTTTGACATGTACACATTTTTGCATTTCTTGCGTATGTGTGCATGTGATTACACACACACACACACACACACACACACACACACACACACACTACTACTACTACTACTACTACTACTACTACTACTACTACTAGTATTGCTACTCCTACTCCTACTAGATTTTTTTTTTTTTAATTTGGAGAAAACAATGTGAAGCAGTAAGAACCCCTCAAGAGAGCTCCTGTCCAAGATGAAAAGAGATATATTCTTTCTTTTCTAGGTTCATAGTCACACTGGTTTTCTCAGATTTCTCTTCACCCTCCAATGACCCTTTTCCCTCAAACAGTGGAAGATGCTAACCAAACCTTACTCAGAAAGTTTCCCCACATTAAACTTTTCATTCATTTAATGCAAATTGCATTTCTCATTCATTTGAACAATTTTTTGAAGTATTTTTACTTGCATTTGTGCGTGTGGGCACACATACGCATGCAGGTATGCGCATGTGTGTGCATGTAAATTTAGATTCCATGGATGTCGTAAGAAGGCATTGGGTCCCCTGGTAATGGAGGTATAGGTTATTATAAGTCACTCTGACACGGGTGCTGGGAATTAAAAAGATCCTTTGGAAGAGCAGGTGGCAGTCAGACTCTAAGGATGTGAAAACTGGAATCAACCTTTTACTTCAGTATTCCACCATATTCCTGACGATGATCCATACATACCCTCACCAGTGCAGCTGGGAACTTAGTAATCAAGCCTGCTTCCTGTCTCCATTAACTCTGTCTCCACATCCAACTCATTCTTGATTTTAAGTATGTTCCCTCCACAAGGGTTTCTAAATCCATCTATTTTCTCCACATGCACTGCCAGCCTGCAACCCAAGCTGTCACGATGTTTGGTTAATGCCCACCTTTCAAGTGGGCTCCACAAGCTTCCTGTCAGGCAGCTGTCAGTTAACCTTTCAAAGGAAATAAGTACATGTCACTGTTGTCCTATGAGGTCCTCAGTGGTCTCACTTAAGATAAAGAAGGAACTTTAAGAGTTTGTTTAAAAATATTCTGAACAGCCTAGTCCCTCTCTTGAAGGCGTAAAATCTTTCTACTGTTTAAGCTTCAACCTCACTTCTACTCTGCATTCCTTACTTAATTATGCACTTTTTCCCCAGACTGTCCTGTTTTTTCCAGACCCTTATCCAAGGAGGTTCCTGTTCAGAACTTGGAGATCTTCTTGAATCCAATATATGAAATTCTGCTTTTATTTCTTTAAAATTTGCATTTATTTATATTTCATATATGAGTATTTTGCCTATACACCATGTGTATACAATGCTTACAGAGGCCAGCAAAGGGCATTGGGCCCTCTGGATCTGAAGTTACAGATGGTTGTTAGCTGCTGTGTGGATGCTGGATTCTATTAGAGAAACACAAACTAGATTTGACACAGATGCACAAGGGAACAGAGCAGGCATATCAGACCTTTACCACCGCTGATTTTCTGGGTCAGTGTTAGTCCCTCAAGCGTAGCTGCAAGTCCAATCTTAAGCTATTGTAATCACAGCTCTCAGTTGAACTAATTGGCCTTTTGATACAGTGCCATGATTAGCAAAGTCCCAGAAACATCCATCATGTTGATTATGCAAAGTATCTGAAGGCTCTAGTGGTTTTAATGAGAAATGTCCCCCATAGGCTAAGGTATTTGAATACTTGGTTTCAGTCAATTTCTAAAGTCTTCCACATTCCTCCCAAAATCAATATGTTCAGGTTCTTTGCAGCACCCCACTTTCCAGTACCTACTTTTGTGTTCGTGATTTTTCTGTTGCAGTGATAAAATACCCAGATGAAAGGCAACTTAAGAAATAACAAGTTTATTTTAGCTCATTGTTCTAGAGGGAGAGTTTGTGGGGGTGGAGGAGGCAGGAGAGCAGGCAGCAGGAGCAAGAAACTGAGCTATCACATCTTCAACTACAACCAGGAATTAGAGAGTTGATGATAAGTGGGACTGGGCTACAAACTCTGAGAGCACAGCCCTGATGATCTTTTCCTCCAGCAAGGCTCTACTTTTTTAAGGTTCCACAACATCCCAACCTCCCCAAAGAGTGCCAACAATTAGGGACCAAGTGTTGAAATGTATGACTTCATGAGGAACATTTCTAATCTGAATCATCACAAGGGCCATTGATTTAGGAACAGATCAGTATTCATTCTACGATGTCTGTGAGGATATGCTGGATTCCTCTGATGACTAATGACTTTTCTGTGTATTATTTATTTATATGTGTGGATATGTGTGAGTGCATGTTCAGGTATGTGTGAGTGCATATGTGTGTGCGGTTTGTGGTATGTGTGTGGGTGAGGTGCATAAGCACAAGGGGTCAAGAAAACAACCACAGGTGTCACTCCTCAGGCACTGTTCTGTCTACAGTTTTCCTTGCTGTTCTTTTGTTTGTTTAAGGCAGGGCCTTTCACTGGCTCAGAACTTAAAGCAGTAGGTTAGGCTAGCTGGCAGGAAGAACTAGAAACCCACTTGTCTCTGCATTCACAACAATGGAATTACTCATGCATACAGCCAATTACTCATGCATACAGCCACGATCTTTTTTTTTTTCAAACATAGGACCTGAATATCAAACTTACATCCTTACAAATATATGGCATGAGCATTGCAAACTGAGATATCATACCCCTCAAAATTCAAATGGTCTTTCTGTGTGTCTGGTGGTGCAAAATGAAACCAAGACCTCATGCATGGCAGACAAGTACTTAACCATTAAGCTATATCTCCAGCCCTGTATTTCAAAGACACTGAAAAACACATAATTGCCTCATGCCTTCATCAATGTTTAAAATAACTATTTTAATTCTTGAAAAATTGAGTTTATTAATATAACTTCTTACCAATGTGGAATGATGACTTCCTAGTTGCTCAGAGGTCTTAGACTGTGTGGGAATGGATGGTAAATACGAAGCATAAGGCAAGCAAGTAGAGCCTGATCCTGTGAGAAATGAGGACCCACAGAGAAGGGAGAATGTGAGTATGATGTCAGGAACTCTGGAGAACTGGATCTCACAGAAGAACCAAGGCAAACAGCCTTCACCCCCCCCCCACACACACAAAACTTTCATCATTGGAAAAGGAAGTTCTGATGGGTACATGATTCTATTCTAGGCTCATCTTCATAGCTCTGAACATAAAATGGGAATTTTTCATTTACTAAACACTGTAATACCCTGTGCCAAAGTAACCAGGGTAACAAACATCTATTTAAGCAACACTGAAAGAGGAACCAGAGTGTGTCTTAGTGGTATTTGCTTAACATGCACGAGGCTCTAGACTTAATTTGTAGCACAATATAAATGATTTTATAACAATAATAATTATTATCATAAATAGTAGTTGAACATTCATAAGGAAAAAAAGACTACTCTCAAGTAGACACGACGAACAACTTTGTCCTGAGACTGTGTTCTCAGTACTTGGACAGAGCAAGTGTTCAGATAAGCTGCAAGGCAGACACTCACAACTGATGCAGCTGGGTGGTGGCCTATGGCCTCTGGCTGCCCAGAAATAGTGGTTGCTAGTCCAGAAGCTGCTGCCTTCAGGAGCTTGTGTAGAGCACACAAGTCTACAGGGCAGTGCTACACTGTGGATATCCAGTGCCGTCTGCTGACTGGGAGGAGCTCCCTGAGGAATCTCAGAATCAATCGTGGCCAGGTGTGTGGAGCTAATGAGATATGTGTATAGGAGAAGCAGATAGAGCCATTTGAGATGGGATGTTTCAATGGTTGTTTTTCTCATCTTAAACAATTCCCATTATGACAGAATACAATGTTTCAAATTATGCTTAAATTGTGCCTCCTCTGGATATGTAGAGGCGCCGAGCTGTACCTATGAACAATTACATATTTCATGTACTTAGTGATAACCATCAAATTTCCTTCTAAAAGTAGAAGCAAAATAATTTCCCATGATATATTATTGAGCGTATATCATTCAAGCCATTCTCATGTTTCCATCTGGTTTCAATAGTCTGTGTTTGTTTATTGTCCTTAAGCCTTGATGTGTCTTTGATTTTATTGAGGAAATTGTTCTTGAGCATCAAAACAGCCACATATCTGTTACAATGACCATATCCTTTGTAAGAATTGTTACTTACCAACCACTGATGAGTGTCTCTTCTGGTTCTTACCAACTGGGAAATAGGATCATGGGACTAAATCCTGAACACATTTTAGCACTAGTTTTATCCTGCTCGACTCTGAGATTAGACTGTACACCACCCTTTCTGGATAGAGGCTTCCCCAATGCTAGAGCGAAGTACTCTACAATCATAGTCAACAATGGCAATCAAAGCAAGCACAGAAAACTGGGATCTGCCATGACTTTCTTGAGTTTGATGCCTGACATTGTGGTGGGATTACAAGTCAGATCCTCAGGCAAGTGGATTCAAGGCATGCATGAGATAATGCAGAGTTATTTGGCAATAGAGCATTTCAATACCTTGGCCCTGTCTCTCTTAGACACAGTATATAGACACTAAATTCTCCAAGACTTTCCCAGGCATGCACACTTTACACTACGATCCTGTGTGTGTTCAAGCTGCTTACTCTGCCAGAACTAAGGGGAAAGGAAATTGGAGAATAAGTTTTCTTCCTCAGAACCACCGGACTTTGCATTCACATGTCTTCACTGCTAAGTCCAGGGCCAGACATGGCTAAAGCCTGGGCTCTCCAGAGGAAGGGGGAAAGAGCATGAGGAGTCTCCCCATCTGTTATCTCCACCTCTTCTGGACATCTGGAAAGTTCTGATACAGCTTAAGACAAGCCATCATGGCATCACCCAACATCCACAAAGCCAAAGTTCATTCCTTATTCAGTTCCCAGCTTTAAACTCTGCCCATCTACACTGCCAAACACTTATTTGAGAGTCCACCAAAATCCAGCACGAAAGTGAGAGTATGCCAACAACACAGTAAAACTCCCCAATATGCCTCACCATGATGAACTTGGGTCCTCTTATCATTACATTCACAGCCAGAGACCAGAAGCAAATCCTTGTTCCCACTCATTACATTATAATGAAATTAAAATAAAAACTCTTCTCTGTTCTTAATTTTGGCAACAATTTCATTCATGAGGAATCTGCATTCTTCTAGGAGCACCCCTATCTAACAAACTGAATAGTCAACTTCTGGTTTTAATTACTCCAATTTGAGTTTCCAGCCTCTTCCCTGGTGAAATGTCATCAAAGAATCCAAAGGGCCAATGCAATTTCCAAGATGTGCTCAGCTGCTCTCTATCTAGAACAGGCTCTGTATAGAACACACAAAATAATTTCAGTTTCCCAGAGCAAGGATTCCTGTCCATCTTTACCAGTGCTGAAACAGAGCAGAACAGGAAAACGTGTGAATGTCTGATAATCTGGGTCAGGTCAAACCGAGTTTTTCACCTGGAACATCAATTCATTGTGAGAAAGTCTCTGGTAAGCGGTCACTTGCGACATTGCTTCGAAACATTTTTCTGTTTTGCAAAAAAACTAGAAACTTGTTTTGATGGTTTTTCCCAGCCTCCAAGACTTCTCTGAAACCGTCTCCATTCATTTCGTGGCGTTTCATCTCCACATCTCTTTGGAGCTGATGATTTCTGATGATTCTGGCACGTGGATGGGCACCAGTGAGCATGCTGCCTGGGGATATATTCCTGCCTCCCCTTCAGAGCCAGGCGCTCTCATTTTCAAAGAGCTCACACTCCAGAGTGATTGCTTTGCCTTCCCGGCTTTGTTGCTCTCTTGCTCTTTTCCTGGATTTCTTTTAGTTCAAAACACCCGAATGTATTTCAGGGCACGTGACACTTGCTGGCTATTCTTACATCTTCCTCCAGAATTACCAAGGTCTGTGAAGCTTGTGTCTTAAAAAGAATCTTCCTTTTCTCCAGTTGTGCCACAGCTGGATGTTTAATTAACTCAGCGCTACTGATTTTCCCAAGGTTTCTATCTTTGCCGGATCAAAGGGGGAGAACTATTTTCTTCCCATGAGCATTTTATCCAATGTTGCCTTTCTTAGAGATAGCAGAACTGAAATCTGGTTTCCTTCCATGACATTTTAAACACTGCTTTTTGCTTCTTTCCCTGAATTTCTCCATTTGTTCCTGGTGTAGCCCTCGCGTTACTCTTCTTTCCTGTTACCAAGGCCCAACTCAACCTACATGTTTTCAAAATTTCAAAAATGATCTTTTCTACTTTCCTATAAACTCTTGTTGGACACTGGATCTTTAGCTAGGGGACTTGAATTATTAGTTCTTGTTTTTTGTTTTTCGGGACAGGGTTTCTCTGTACAGCCCTGGCTGTCCTGGAACTCACTCTGTAGACCAGGCTGACCTCGAACTCAGAAATCCGCCTGCCTCTGCCTCCTGAGTGCTGGGATTAAAGGCGTGTGCCACCACGCCTGGCTAGTTCTTATTTATAGATGAGGATATGAGGATAACGAAGCTTTACGAGAAATATAAAAAGAAGAGATAGAGGAAAATGGTGCGGACCTTCTGCCCAATTTAAGAGTGTCCTTATCTTGGATAAGTACTTGCCAAGTTCCTATTTCAGCCAGCACTCCCCTGAAATTGAGGAGAACAGAGTGATGTAGATATTTTCATAAGACATTCATTGTACTGGAGAAGGGTCATGTGTCCTTGTGGTCAGCATTCTAAATTCTGAGTTTCCAAAATGGTATAGTATGCTAGTTCTCATTACTAAAAACCAACCATTTCTGCTTGAAAATGTTGCAAAACTTATTCTACAGATATGACAGGGCAAAGGGGATAACTGTGTTGTACAATAATATCCACGCTCATGACATTAAGCCTAGGATGTGAGAAACCATAGTGGTAGGAGAATCTGTTGATCAATTCATTGCATGTACTCAATCCAACTACATGAAGACCTTGATACACTAATCCTATTCAACTTGGGAATATTTCTTTTCTCTGCTCTATGATACTGGTACTTTATTCTAATGTTGTTTATAAATATTAAGTATTTTTATTCCACTTAAACTTCTAAAAGAGGGACAGAATAAATTTAATATTCAGAGAGTCATGGAAGTTGCTATGAAATTTTGTCTTCTAGTAATGTCAGTAGCTACACCTAGAAAGTCTCACTAACATGGCTGCCTACACATAGACTGAGCAAGGATGACATCAATAGACATGCCAAATTGAACTGGGGAAAGACCTCAAAGTCTTGACCCTACATGGGCAGCTAAGGAATGCTGAGAATGGGAGAACTCCTTCTCCAGAGAAGAACACATCAATTGGCTATCCAACAAATAGTCACCCCTGAAAATATACATATGAATACAGGCTGAGTATATTATATTTAGAAATATACACGTCATATATGTACATGTACATCATATACATACACATACACATACATATACATATACATATACATGTGTGTGTGTGTGGTGTGGTGTGTGTGTGTGTGTGTGTGTGTGTGTGTGTGTGTGTGTGATAACAATTATTGAGAAAAAGAAGCCATGAAATTAAACAAGAGGCAGAAATTTGGGAGGGTTTGGAGGAAGGACAGAGAAAGGAGAAATGCAGTTGTAGTATAACCTTAAACATAATTTCTAAATATAAAGCAGCTCATAACAAAAAGATTCAGATAATATTTAAAAAAGAAAAGAAAGTGAAAATGTTTACTGATGGTTCATTTCTTTAAAAAAAAAACCATGGTTAATAGTTGGAGATAACATTATTTTCTATTCCTATGAAAAATAAAATACCTGACAAAACATAAAATGTTGTGTCCATTCTAGAAAGTCTTCTAATTAGTGAGGATGTGTTTTGCTGTCATGTAAATACATCTGCATTTTTAATTCTTCGAAAGAGTCCAGTGAATATTTGTATCTTAGCTTTTTAAATCCAGTTCCCCACAAACAGGTTACTCAACTTAGTTCTGATGTTTAATTATTAAAATCTGTGCTAAGGTAAGTGTCATGTGTGTATGCATTTTGCATTTTTTCCCATTATAGCTGAAAAAGATCAACAAGTATATCATATCCTTAATATTTTGCAAATTTATTAAAAACTTCAGATATTATCATAGACCTACAAACTAAAATGTATCAGTGGAAGGGACACCTACTAGTCACTTTTATTTGTTAACACAAAGCAAGTCTAGCTCATAAACTACCCCTTATTTCAGTTTTATTACCTTGTGATTGGTCTAACTTCCAAAAGAAGGATCTGGAGAGATGGATCAGAAATAAAACCACCTACATCTGTTTCAGAAGGTGCAGGTTGGCTTCCCAGTATCCACATGACAGCCCTTAACAATCCATGACTTCAGTTCCAGAGGATCCCTTGTCCCCTACTGTCTTTCTTGGGACTGACTGTATGTGGTATGCGTACATGCTGGCAAAACACCTAGAGAAATTAAAAAAGAAAAAAGAAAAATTCTGAAAACACTTTAGAACAAGTTTGACTATGATATTTCCCAGTGTGACCTGTTTCTTAGTGTCACTGTGATTTTTTTCTGTCATTCAATGCTACATTGAAAAGTCTAGTAACAGTGCTAATAATTTTTTCATTGATTTATTTATTCACTTTACATCCTAATTGCAGCTCCTTCTCCATCCTCTCCTCAAAGTGCCACCCTTACAAATATCTCCCTCTGTTATCCTCTTCCCTTCTTCTCAAAGAAGGAGAAGCCCTCCTTGGGTATCACCCCACCTTAGGACATCCTGTTCTTGGAAGACTAAGCCAACTCTCTTCCACTGAGGCCCAACCAGATGTTTTTTTTTGTTGTTGTTGTTGTTTGGTTTTTTGGTTTTGTTTGTTTGTTTGTTTTTGTTTTTTTGAAGACAGGGTTTCTCTGTATAGCCCTGGCTGTCCTGGAACTCACTTTGTAGACCAGGCTGGCCTCGAACTCAGAAATCTGCCTGCCTCTGCCTCCCGAGTGCTGGGGTTAAAGGCGTGTGCCACCACCGCCCAGCTCCAACCAGATGGTCTACTCAGGGGAAGGACATTCAATGGCAGGCTACAGAGTCAGACCCCCCCCCCCACTTCAATTCTTAGGGGACATATGAAGACTAAGCTGCACATTTGTTCCAAATGTGAAGAGGTCCTAGGTCCATCCTCTGCATCTTCTTTGGTTGGTGGTTCAGTCTCTGTGAGCCTCCATAGGCCCAGGTAAGGTGACTCTACAGGTTTTCTAGAGGTGCCTCTGACCCCTGTAGCTTGCTCAGTACTATCCCCCACTCTTTCATAAGATTCCTCAAGGTCTGCCTAGTGTTCGGCTGTGCGTCTCTGCGTCTGTTTCCATCTGTTGCTGAATGAAGCATCTCAGGAAACAGTTATACTAGCTTCCTGTCTACAAGCACAGTAGAGTATCTATAGTGCCAGGGGTTGGCTCTCTCACATGGCATGGGTCTCAGGTCGAGGCACTCATTGGTTGGCCATTATCTCAGTCTCTGTTTTATCTTTATCTTTGGGCATCTTGCAGGCAGGACAACTTTTGAGTAGAAGGTTTTGTGGGTGGGTTGATGTACCCCTCCCTCCTGTGGAAGTCCCACCTGGCAACAAAAGGTGACCACTTCAGCCTCTATATTCCGGGCTGGTAGCAATCTCAGCTAGGGAGAAAAGTATGTATTCAGTAATATAAAGAATTGAAAGTGAGATAGCATTAGAATAACTTTTGAAGCACTGTCTACTTTCAAGATAACATAATTTGGGTTTATTGTTTGATTTTATCTTTGGTTTGGCTTATAACTTTGTCTTTCTATTATTATACAGTTCCTTGCTAAAACACCAGCAGTCAAATAAAGAAATTATATCATAAATGGCATCACAAACAAGAACATTTATATGCTTTTAAGGAGATAATCTATTTTAGGCTTACTTGAAAGACAAGACAGGTGTATTTTTGGGGCCTTAACTCAACTCTTGTTCAATATTGCTCACATTTTTGTCCTTAAAACTTTTAAAGCCCCAAACTTGGAGCCAAAAGAAAAACAATAAACAAAACACAGGAGTTGGTCACCCAAGAATAAAAAGTATTTATAAATAAGTAGACTTATGATGATCTACTGATGATCAATCTAGTAGCATATATCAAGGCTAACATATGAGTCTGACTTGCAGTGTTCATTTATTTTTGAATTTGACCTCTTATTTTCCTGACTGTAACATGCATGTTTCATTCTTTTTTTTTATTTTTTTAATTTTTTTATTAGGTAATTTCCTCATTTACATTTTCAATGCTATCCCAAAGGTTTCCCATACCCACCCACCCCCAATCCCCTACACACCCACTCCCCCTTTTTGGCCCTGGCTTTCCCCTGTACTGGGGCATACAAAGTTTGCAAGTCCAATGGGCCTCTCTTTGCAGTGATGGCCAACTAGGCCATCTTTTGATACATATGCAGCTAAAGACAAGAGCTCCCAGGTACTGGTTAGTTCATATTATTGTTCCACCTATAGGGTTGCAGTTCCCTTTAGCTCCTTGGGTAATTTCTCTAGCTCCTCCATTAGGGGCCGTGTGACCCATCCAATAGCTGACTGTGATCATCCACTTCTGTGTTTGCTAGGCCCCGGCATAGTCTCACAAGACAGGGCTATAACTGGGTCCTTTCAGCAAAATCTTGCTAGTGTATGCAATGGTGTCAGCATTTGGAAGCTGATTATGGGATGGATCCCTGCATATAGCAATCACTAGATGGTCCATCCTTTCGTCACAGCTCCAAATTTTGTCTCTGTAACTCCTTCTATGGGTGTTTTGTTCCCATTTCTAAGAAAGGGTAAAGTGTCCACACTTTGGACTTCGTTCTTCTTGAATTTCATGCGTTTGGCAAGTTGTATCTTATATCTTGGGTATCCTAAGTTTCTGGGCTAATATCCACTTACCAGTAAGTACATATTGTGCGAGTTCCTTTGTGATTGGGTTACTTCACTCAGGATGATACCCTCCAGGTCCATCCATTTGCCTAGGAATTTCATAAATTCATTTTTTTAATAGCTGAGTAGTATTCCATTGTGTAAATGTACCACATTTTCTGTATCCATTCCTCTGTTGAGGGGCATCTGGGTTCTTTCCAGCTTCTGGCTATTATAAACAAGGCTGCTATGAACATAGTGGAGCATGTGTTCTTCTTACCGGTTGGGACATCTTCTGGATATATGCCCAGGAGAGGTATTGCTGGATCCTCCAGTAGTACTATGTCCAATTTTCTGAGGAACCGCCAGACTGATTTCCAGAGTGGTTGTACAAGCTTGCAATCCCACCAACAATGGAGGAGTGTTCCCCTTTCTCCACATCCTTGCCAGCATCTGCTGTCACCTGAGTTTTTGATCTTTGCCAATCTGACTGGAGTGAAGTGGAATCTCAGTGTTGTTTTGATTTACATTTCCCCGATGATTAAGGATGTTGAACATTTTTTCAGGTGCTTCTCTGCCATTTGGTATTCCTCAGGTGAGAATTCTTTGTTCAGCTCTGAGCCCCATTTTTTAATGGGGTTATTTGATTTTCTGGAGTCCACCTTCTTGAGTTCTTTATATATATTGGATATTAGTCCCCTATCTGATTTGGGATAGGTAAAGATCCTTTCCCAATGTGTTGGTGGCCTTTTTGTCTTATTGACGGTGTCTTTTGCTTTGCATAAGTTTTGCAATTTTATGAGGTCCCATTTATAGATTCTTGATCTTACAGCACAAGCCATTGCTGTTCTATTCAGGAATTTTTCCCCTGTACCCATATCTTCGAGGATTTTCCCTACTTTCTCCTCTATAAGTTTCAGTGTCTCTGGTTTTATGTTGAGTTCCTTAATCAACTTACTTAGATTTGACCTCAGTACAAGGAGATAGAAATGGATCAATTCGCATTCTTCTACAGGATAACCGCCAGTTGTGCCAGCACCATTTGTTGAAAATGCTGTCTTTTTTCCATTGGATGGTTTTAGCTCCCTTGTCAAAGATCAAGTGACCATAGGTGTGTGGGTTCATCTCTGGGTCTTCAATTCTCTTCCATTGGTCTACTTGTCTGTCACTATACCAGTACCATGCAGTTTTGATCACAATTGCTCTGTAGTACAGTTTTAGGTCCGGCATGGTGATTCCACCAGAGGTTCTTTTATCCTTGAGAAGAGTTTTTGCTATCCTCGGTTTTTTGTTATTCCAGATGAATCTGCCAATTGCCCTTTCTAATTCGTTGAAGAATTGAGTTGGAATTTTGATGGGGATTGCATTGAATCTGTAGATTGCTTTTGGCAAGATAGCCATTTTTACAATGTTGATCCTGCCAATCCATGAGCATGGGAGATCTTTCTATCTTCTGAGATCTTCTTTAATTTCTTTCTTTAGAGACTTGAAGTTCTTATCATACAGATCTTTCACTTCCTTAGTTAGAGTCACGCCAAGGTATTTTATATTATTTGTGACTATTGAGAAGGGTGTTGTTTCCCTAATTTCTTTCTCAGCCTGTTTATGCTTTGTGTACAGAAAGGCCATTGACTTGTTTGAGTTAATTTTATATCCAGCTACTTCATTGAAGCTGTTTATCAGGCTTAGGAGTTCTCTGGTGGAATTTTTAGGGTCATTTATATATACTATCATATCATCTGCAAAAAGTGATATTTTGACTTCTTCCTTTCTGATTTGTATCCCCTTGATCTCCTTTTGTTGTCTAATTGCTCTGGCTAGGACTTCAAGTACAATGTTGAATAGGTAGGGCGAGAGTGGACAGCTTTGTCTAGTCCCTGATTTTAGTGGGATTGCTTCCAGCTTCTCACCATTTACTTTGATGTTGGCTATTGGTTTGCTGTAGATTTCTTTTATCATGTTTAGGTATGGGCCTTGAATTCCTGATCTTTCCAAGACTTTTATCATGAATGGGTGTTGGATTTTGTCAAATGCTTTCTCAGCATCCTACGAGATATCATGTGGTTTTTGTCTTTGAGTTTGTTTATATACTGGATTACATTGATGGATTTCCGTATATTAAACCATCCCTGCATCCCTGGGATGAAACCTGATTGGTCAGCATGGATGATTGTTTTGATGTGTTCTTGGATTCGGTTAGCAAGAACTTTATTGAGGATTTTTGCATCAATATTCATAAGGGAAATTGGTCTGAAGTTCTCTATCTTTGTTGGGTCTTTTTGTGGTTTAGGTATCAGAGTAATTGTGGCTTCATAGAATGAGTTGGGTAGAGTACCTTCCGTTTCTATTTTGTGGAATAGTTTGTGAAGAACTGGAATTAGGTCTTCTTTGAAGGTCTGATAGAACTCTGCACTAAACCCATCTGGTCCTGGGCTTTTTTTTTTTTTTTGGGCTGGGAGACTATTAATAACTGCTTCTATTTCTTTAGGGGATATGGGACTGTTTAGACGGTCAACTTGATCCTGATTCAACTTTGGTACCTGGTATCTGTCCAGAAATTTGTCCATTTAGTCCAGGTTTTCCAGTTTTGTTGAGTATAGCCTTTTGTAGAAGGATCTGACGGTGTTTTGGATTTCTTCAGGATCTGTTGTTATGTCTCCCTTTTCATTTCTGATTTTGTTAATTAGGATTTTGTCCCTGTGCCCTCTAGTGAGTCTAGCTAAGGGTTTATCTATCTTGTTGATTTTCTCAAAGAACCAACTCCTCTATTGGTTAATTCTTTGAATAGTTCTTCTTGTTTCCACTTGGTTGATTTCACCCCTGAGTTTGATTATTTCCTGCCTTCTACTCCTCTTGGGTGAATTTGCTTCCTTTTCTTCTAGACTTTTAGGTGTGTTGTCAAGCTGCTAATGTGTGCTCTCTCTAGTTTCTTTTTGGAGGCACTCAGAACTATGAGTTTTCCTCTTAGGAATGCTTTCATTATGTCCCATAAGTTTGGGTATGTTGTGGCTTCATTTTCATTAAACTCCAAAAAGTCCTTAATTTCTTTCTTTATTCCTTCCTTGACCAAGGTATCATTGAGAAGAGTGTTGTTCAGTTTCCACATGAATGTTGGCTTTCTATTATTTATTTTGTTATTGAAGATCAACCTTAGTCCATGGTGATCTGATAGGATGCATGGGACAATATCAATATTTTTGTATATGTTGAGGCTTGTTTTGTGACCAATTATGTGGTCAATTTTAGAGAAGGTACCATGAGGTGCTGAGAAGAAGGTATATCCTTTTGTTTTAGCATAAAATGTTCTGTAGATATCTGTTAAGTCCATTTGTTTCATCACTTCTGTTAGTTTCACTGTGTCCCTGTTTAGTTTCTGTTTCCATGATCTGTCCATTGGTGAAAGTGGTGTGTTGAAGTCTCCCACTATTATTGTGTGAGGTACAATGTGTGGTTTGAGCTTTACTAAAGTTTCTTTAATGAATGTGGCTGCCCTTGTATTTGGAGCATAGATATTCAGAATTGAGAGTTCCTCTTGGAGGATTTTACCTTTGATGAGTATGAAGTGCTCATCCTTGTCTTTTTTGATGACTTTGGGTTGGAAGTCAATCTTATCAGATATTAGGATGACTACTCCAGCTTGTTTCTTCATACCATTTGCTTGGAAAATTGTTTTCCAGCCTTTCATTCTGAGGTAGTGTCTATCTCTTTCTCTGAGATGAGTTTCCTGTAAGCAGCAAAAAGTTGGGTCTTGTTTGTGTAGCCAGTTTGTTAGTCTATGTCTTTTTATTGGGGAGTTGAGACCATTGATATTAAAAGATATTAAGGAAAAGTAATTGTTGCTTCCTGTTATTTTTGTTGTTAAAGTTGGCATTCTGTTCTTGTGGCTGTCTTCTTTTAGTTTTGTTGAGGGATTATCTTCTTGTTTTTTCTAGGGCGTGGTTCCCGTCCTTGTATTGGTTGTTTTCTGTTATTATCCTTTGTAGGGCTGGATTCGTGGAGAGATAATGGGTGAATTTAGTTTTGTCATGGAATACTTTGGTTTCTCCATCTATGGTAATTGAGAGTTTGGCTGGGTATAGTAGCCTGGGCTGGAATTTGTGTTCTCTTAGTGTCTGTATAACATCTGTCCAGGCTCTTCTGGCTTTAATAGTCTCTGGTGAAAAATCTGGTGTAATTCTGATAGGCTTGCCTTTATATGTTACTTGACCTTTTTCCCTTACTGCTTTTAGTATTCTATCTTTATTTAGTGCATTTGATGTTCTAATTATTATGTGTCGGGAGGAATTTCTTTTCTGGTCCAGTCTATTTGGAGTTCTGTAGGCTTCTTGAATGTTCATGGGCATCTCTTTCTTTAGATTTGGGAAGTTTTCTTCAATAATTTTGTTGAAGATGTTTGCTGGTCTTTGAGTTGAAAATCTTCATTCTCATCCACTCCTATTATCCATAGGTTTGGTCTTCTCATTGTGTCCTGAATTTCCTGGATGTTTTGAGTTAGGATCTTTTTGCATTTTCCATTTTCTTTGATTGTTGTGCCGATGTTCTCTATGGAATCTTCTGCACCTGAAATTCTCTCTTCCATCTCTTGTATTCTGTTGCTGATGCTGGCATCTATGGTTCCAGATTTCTTTCCAAGGGTTTCTATCTCCAGCGTTGCCTCACTTTGGGTTTTCTTTATTGTGTCTACTTCCCTTTTTAGGTCTAGTATGGTTTTGTTCATTTCCATCACCTGTTTGGATGTGTTTTCCTGTTTTTCTATAAGGACTTCTACCTGTTTGGTTGTGTTTTCCTGTTTTTCTTTAAGGACTTGTAACTCTTTAGCAGTGTTCTCCTGTATTTCTTTAAGTGAGTTATTAAATTCCTTCTTTATGTCCTCTACCATCATCATGAGATATGCTTTTAAATCCAGGTCTACCTTTTCAGGTGTGTTAGGGTGCCCTGGACTGGGCGAAGTGGGCGTTCTGGGTTCTGATGATGGTGAGTGGTCCTGGTTTCTGTTAGTAGGATTCTTACATTTACCTTTCACCATCTGGCAATCTCTGGAGTTAGTTGTTATAGTTGTCTTTGTTTAGAAATTTTTCCTCTTTTGATTTTGTTACCCTCTATCAGCAGATGTGGGAGACTAGCTCTTTCCTCTGAGTTTCAGTGGTCAGAGCAGTCTCTGCAGGCAAGCTCTCCTCTTTCAGGGAAGGTGCACAGTTATCTGGTGTTTGGACCTCCTCCTGGCTGAAGATGAAGGCCCAAAACAGGATCTTTCCCAGAAGCTGTGTTGCTTTGGCCAGGAAGGTGGCCGGTTTCTGGAGCCAAAGATGGTGCCGCCTCAGAAGCTCTGTGGCTCTCCCCTGTCCCAGAAACGGCTGGCCTCTGTATTCCACACCGTCACCCGTGCAGCATGCCCTCCTTCGGAGTCCCGGAGCCAAGGAGGCTCCCGCCAGGGCCTGAGGCAGAAACCTCTAGGGCCGGGCGGACCCCTGTGCTCTCACCAGGAAGGTGGCGGTTGTCTGCATGTTTCATTCTTAATTCATCCATATATTCATTCAATCAGTGATCATTTATTGAGATTTTATTATATTCTAGGTTGTGTTGTAAGATCTAGAGATACATTAGTGAACAACAGCAAAAAGTCTCTGGTGCCTTCATAATTAATGGAAAAATAGCTTACTGAAATGCCTCAGTTATCCATTGATATTTAATATAAAATTCAGAGCTTTTAAAATTTTATAGAGCTTTCTTGAAACCATCTCAGACCACGTGAAAGCTATTTTATAATGATTAAGATATAAATTAACCAGGGCAGGGTCATATAATTCCTAAAGGTTCATGTGCCTAATTCCATGTCTCCCATGAATATGAAGCAACAATGGATACTACTATACAAAAGAATAGATATATAAGACATGATCTCTCCTAGTCCAGGCAGGCCTCTAACATGACGTGCTGAGAAGCTGACCTGGAACTACTGATCTCCCTTCCTCAGTCTCCCAAACACTAGGATTACAGAGGGATGCTACCTGCCTTGCTGATAGTTTGATTTTTATTCATGACTATTATGACACCAGCAAACTCAACCTTGGCAACTAAAGCCAAGAACCCAACTTCTCAGTTTTGTGCCAATTCAGTGTTTGTGTGTGCAAATGAGTTCCAAGGTCAACACATGGAAGGTATGGCTTACTTTTTGTTTCTGAAAGGAGATTTTTATTTCTGTATTTTTTTTTCTAGTTCTGTAGTAAATTCTAATATAGGGACCAACAAATGATGACTTATGGTACAGAGTGTATCAAACTTTAAAAACTTTCCTGCATAAGCATTCTGAAAAAACTGCAAAGATGAACTTTAGCCAATTCTCATCTATCCCAGGAAATATCCAAATCAGCTTTTTAGGAGAAAATACATTAAATTTAAAATTTTAATAACAGATGTAACATTCTTTTCTATTCCTTCTGACTTTCTCTTACCAATGATGCTGGACGAAGGGAAAGAGCAATTGATATCGATCCAGAAATTTAAAGTATTCTTCAGATGACAGTCATAGATAAAATTTCCATCCTTCAGATGATCTCTCCTTTTCATTGTCCAAAGGAGTTTCATAAAAGTAAAATGGAGAACTATGTCATACCAGCAGATGGAGGAAGAGTCAGCTTAATGAATATGTTATTGAGTCTGATGAAATGTGTAGTTGGGAATTCATCCCATTTTTGGTCTTGTCATAGTCTAGATATCTTCTCTTCTTGACTCAATTTACCCATTACCTGTTTTTTTCCAAGAAGTCTTGGGAGTATTCTGGGTATTCTGATTGTCTACCTTTGACTATAAGGCATCCAGTCCCTGTCACACCTCAGTGGAATCTTCATCATTTATAAGAGTTGGGATCTTAAGCCATCTGCATTTTTATATACATCACACCCCAAAGGCATATCATATCTTCCAAGATACTTCTATGACATCTAAGAGTTATAAACACCTGGAAAGTTTCCTCTAAGGAAACATTTAAAAACATACTGCACTACATATTAATAAATGTCTTTTCAATTAACTCTTGAATGAGTTCCTTCTGGCTTGTTCTGAATGACATCAGGAAGAACAGTTTGTGAGTTGTGAAATTCTTCAAGGTAGCATATTTTATATAGCAGCTGATAGATCTGTCTACCTCACTATTAGTGAGTGCTGCAGAGGATATTTGCATATCTGCTTTAGTGTGAAACTCTGTTTTCCAGGTGGTGCTAGAGAATATCTGACTTTTCTTGGGACTTTCCAATATATCAAGTGCCCTGGCTTAGTTGGGCACTTGGGATCAGACTAGTGAAGTTGAAATCCATAAAGCATCAATGCCATCAGGTAGATCTTTGATGGATGCTGATTTAGCTGTCGACGTGAACAAGTGTAAGAGAGAGGGCCATCTTTTCTCTGGGGAAAGGGTACTGGAATAGGTATTATAATATTAAAGTTGTTGCTAGCAATTTATTTTTCCAAGTCATTTGCAATTTTAGAGACATCTAGTTTGCACTAAGGCATAATGAACCCCAGGAGATTTAAACATTGTTGGCCCAGTTTTAAAAGTGTTTAACTGGCCTGTTAATGTCCTGTGAGTTCCTAGCATCGCCATTAGGTCTATCAGTCTAATTAGGTTGCATGCTCACTGGGCACAGCCTGTGAGGGCTTTACTAAGGTTTCCTGGAAGATACTGTGCACTGTATCTTAATAAATGTCTCTTGCACTAACCCTCATAGAACAGCATTGAAAATATTGTTTAAATATTGTAAAACATACCACATGATTTATGAAACTAATATCCATTCATTTTACAAATTGGTACTGATTTTTATAAAACCTACTTGGAAGTTTTTATTCTTTCTTCCTTCTTTTTTAAACAGTGAAGAAAAAACTCAATGATGCTTGCACATGGTAGGTATATGTTAGGCTGTTATAGAGTCTTTAGGATTTTATGATCCTGTGTCTACATAAATTTATCTTTAAAGCATAGTATACTATTTACCCCTAAAATAATGGGGAAGTAATTTATTGATTAACTATTTAAATCCTTAGCTCAAAATGGCCTGAGGACCCCCCACTTCTTTATTAAGCTGAATTGATTAGTACTAGTTTATGAAAATCTACTTTTGTGGTCTCCAGATGGTTAATTTTTTAAAAAGTCATCATAAAGACCCAGAGAGATGGCTCAGTGAGTAAGAAAACTTGCTCTGTAAGCATGAGGATTGAATTCAAGTCCTCAGCACCTTTGTCAAAAAGCCAACCCCAACTGTGAAGCAGGAACTAGATGGCTCCCAAGAGCTCACAGGCCATCCTAACAAGCCGAAAAGGCAAATATCCAGTTCACTGAAAGACCTTTGCTCAAAACAGTAAGGCAGAGAGTTAGAGAAGAAAATACTCCGCCTTCTGCTCTAGCTGCTACACATATATGGGCAGGTATTTATACTTTCACACTCATTTACATGAATCATACACACCCATCATTCATACTCATGCATATGTGCACATATGTATGGTCCCTCCCCATATACAAATTATGCCCAGGAGTGATATATATGGGTCTTCGTTTTCTGAGGAACTATCAGATTGATTTCCAGTGTGGTTGTTCCAGCTTGCAATCCCACCAGCAATGGAGGAGTGTTCTTCTTTCTCCACATACTCATCAGCATCTGCTGTTCCTTGAGTTTTGATCTTAGCCATTCTAATTGGTGTAAGGTGGATTGTCAGGGTCATTTTGATTTGCATTTTCCTGATGACTAAGGATGTTGAACATTTCTTTAGGTGCTTCTCGGCCATTGGAGATTCCTCAGTGGAGAATTCTCTGTTTAGCTCTGCACATCATTTTTAAATTGAGTTATTGGGTCCTCTGGAGTCTAACTTCTTGAATTCTTTGTATATTTTGGATATTAGCCCACTATCAGATGTAGAGTTAGTAAAGATCTTTTCCCAATCTGAAGGTTGCAAATTTATCCTTTTGACAGTGTCCTTTGCCTTACAGAAAGTTTTCAGTTTCATGAGGTCCAATTTGTCAATTGTTGATTTTAGAGCATAAGCCACTGGTGATCTGCTTAGGAAATTTCCCTTGTACCAATGTGGTCAAGGCTATTTTCCACTTTCTCTTCTATTGTATTTAGTGTATCTTGTTTTATGTGAAGGTCCTTGATTCACTTGGACTTGAGCATTGTACAAGGAGATAAAAATGGATCAATTTGCTTTCTTCTACATGCAGATTAGCAGTTAGATCAGCACCATTTGTTGAAGATGCTTCCTTTTTTCTACTGGGTGGTTTTGGCTTCTTTGTCAAAGATCAGGTAACCATAGGTAGGTGGGTTTATTTCTGGGTCTTCAATTCTATTCCATTGATTCACCTGTCTATCTCTGTACCATAACCATGCAGTTGTTTTGTTTTGTTTTGTTTTGATCACTACTACTCTGTAGTACAGCTTGAGGTCAGGGATGGTGATTCCCCCAGAAGTTCTCTTATTGTTGAGAATAGTTTTTGCTATTCTGAGTTTTATGTTATTCCAGAAGAATTTGAGAATTGCTCTTTCTATCTCTGTGAAGAATTGTGTTGGAATTTTGAAGGGGATTGCATTGAATCTGTATATTACTTTTGGTAAGAAGTCCATTTTTATTATGTTAATCCTGGTTAATACTTGCTTGGCTAGAGTTACACCAAGATATTTTATATTATTTGTGACACGTTTCCTATCAGAATGAACCTTGAATGAGTGGGTTTTCACTGGACAAGAAAGGAAAATTTGAGCACTTACAAAAATGTGTGTGTGTTTAAGATTAAAAAAAAAACTCAAAAAATAGCACATGCTGAAATTGTGGAAAAAGGGGAACACATTTCCATTGCTGGTTGGAGTGCAAACTTGTACAACCATTTTGGAAATCAGTTTGACAGTCTCTCAGAAAACTTGGAATAGTTCTATCTCAAGATCCAGCTATACCACTCCTGAGCATATACCCAAATGATGCTTTACCATTCTTCAAAAAACACTTGCTCAACTATGTAAATAGTAGCTTTATTTGTAATAGCCAGAAACTGCAAACAACCTAGATGCCCGTCAACTGAAGAATGGATGAAGAAAATGTGGTATATATAAACAATTAAATACCATTCAGCTATTAAAAAAACAGACATCATGAATTTTGCAGGCAAATGGATGGAACTTGAGAATATCATCCTGAGTGAGGTAACCCAGATCCAAAAGGACATCCATGATATGTATTCATTTGTAAGTGGATATTAGTCATAAAGTACAGGATACTCATGCTACACTCCACAGATCTAAAGAAGTAGTATTCCCTTTTATTATTTGTATCTATATGATTATGATACAAACAGATCCAGATCTTAGGAAAATGGATGGGAGGGAAGAAACAAACTGCATGTGTGGGACAGAAGATATTAGTCTAGATAAAATAGAATGGAAAGTGATCAATTAGAATAAGTCATATAGCTGAGAGAGTCAAGGATCATGAGAAGATAAAGAGCAGGCATACTTTTTGGTTTTCACTCAAGCCTATTAACCATTAATAGCGTGGGATGTGTTTTCGGTAAAAGCAAGCAAGCAAATAAACAAACAAAACAACACCATACAAAACTTAATAATTAAAAAACCTCATTTGACTACTTGTAAAGATTTAAAAATAAATCTCTTGGGCCAAACAAGTAATTAAAATGATAATCACATAGTACTTATAATATAATAAGAGCTAAGTTTCTATTAGAACTTGTGAGATACAAGCCCAGTATTTCAACCATGTTCTTTTGATGTTATGTCACATGCCTATATAACCAAGTCTAGAGAAGAAAGCTGATTTCAAGTCTGCATTGGGAAATGCCTGTGAAGTAGGAACATCTGTCATGGAGAAAACAGGGAAGCACTAACAGAACATAGGTTTCTTATCAGAATGAACCTCTAATGAATGGGTTTTCACTGGACAAGAAAGGGAATTTTGAGCACTTATAAAAATGTGTGTGTGTGTGTGTGTGTGTGTATGTGCGTGCACACACATGTATGTGTGTGTTATATAAGAATGCTTATCTTTCTCTAGCTCCTCCATTGGGGGCCCTGTGTTCCATCCAATAGATGACTGTGAGCATCCACTTCTGTATTTGCCAGGCACTGGCATAGCCTCATAAGAGACAGCTATATCAGGGTCATGTCAGCAAAATCTTGCTGGCATATGCAATAGGGCTTGGTGGTTGTTTATGGGATGGATCCCCCGGTTGGGGCAGTCTCTGGATGGTCCTACCATCTGTTTCAGCTTCAAACTTTGTCTCTGTAACTCCTTCCATGGGTATAGAGAAAGTACTAGGAGCTGAAGGGGTCTGCGGCCCTATAGGGGGAACAACAATATGAACTAAACCAGTACCCTCTGGAGCTCGTTTCTCTAGCTGCATATGTAGCAGAAGATGGCCTAGTTGGCCATCACTGGGAGGAGAGGCCCTTGGTCTTGAGAAGATTATATGCCCCAGTACAGGAGAATGCCAGGGCCAGAAGGCAGGAGTGTGTGGGTTGGGGAGGGGGGAGCAAATAGGGGAATTTTGGGATAG
Organism: Mus musculus; assembly: GCF_000001635.26. Taxonomy (NCBI): domain Eukaryota; kingdom Metazoa; phylum Chordata; class Mammalia; order Rodentia; family Muridae; genus Mus; species Mus musculus. Next base: position 117,541,553 of record NC_000069.6, read on the forward strand.
CATTTGCAATGTAAATGAAGAAAATATCTAACAAAAAAATCATGTAATAAAGTACAAAGACTATCAGGAAAAAAAGGATGCTTATCTTTTAAGTGTATGAGAAAATGCAGTACCTGAGATTGACTTTTAAATTACTCAATGGTAAGAAAAATATCCACAAAGCTACTAGCGATTGATGGCTTTTATTTATTTTTTGATACAGCTGCAGCTGTTTTATTTTCTGTATGTATCAAAATTTCTAAAATGGAAAAGTTGTTTAAAGATTATGGAATAATCATATAGCATTCCTTAGAGAAAACATCTTAGTCAGATAATTTCATTATTAAACACACGGTAAGGAAAATTTTCAGGTCAAGAGCTTGGACTTAGTGTGTTGTTTTAAAAGAAAATGATGAAATTTGTGACCAACATGTTAGGGAAGATATGGGAGTAGTTGGAGTGAAAAATTCGGGTGAATATTATCATATTTTATTATATACATGTATAAAAGTCTCAAAGAATAAATTAAAAATTCACAAAATAAAGTAGAAAATTAAATTATACATTATTTAAAAATATGCTGACCTCTGTGTTATAAGTAATTTTCAATATAATAACTGATTCCTAATTTTCTTCAGTGACCTGGGCAAGGCAACTGCATTAACCAATCTTAAAATCTAGCTTTGCTGCAGAAAAAGTCCTTAGACTGGAATTCAACTAGAATACATTCCTCTGTCTTCATTTACACTCCATGATTTTAATATGTAGTACTCTCTATGAATTCTGGGACCAAAGAATCAATGGAGCTTATTAGAATTCCCTTTAAGATAGTTCAAGGCAATCTTGGGACCCTGATCTGTCCTGGCATTTCATATTTCATATTTCAATACTGTTGGTACTGTTCTGATGTGAATACTTTACCATGCTCTGAATGCCAACTCTCTGCAGGGCGACCTCCAATCACTGTCAAGGTCTGAGTTCCTCATTGAATTCCAGTCATCCCATTCTAGCTGCCTTCTACCTTCCCTGTTAGATTCCTGCTTGTCCTCCCTCTGTTTGTCCCCAGTCTTCTTTCCTGGTTCTTCCTTTTCTAACTTCTGTGCTTGTGATGAATACCTGGGTACAGGGTTTTTCACAATATGCTGTATTCTACTCAATCAAAGTGAAATTCCAAAATCAAAATTGTTACATAAGCAGTGGCAGATGGGCAACTCCCCTGCTTATAAAGGATGCTGATGTTCAGCTAGCTAGATTTTTATGCATGAAGTCAGTTTGTAGCATATCTGTTAGTAAGAAGTAAAGGTTGAGCTGTAGTTTACAAAACATTTCATCATATAGAATCACTCACTTTTATTAAAAGTATTTTCCCTAAGTTTTGAATTGACAGTAATTCACGTAGGCTTTGTTGTTAGCATTTATATAGATAGTCATCTAATTATTTTCTATATTCCCTGAACATTTGGAGGTGTTTTGTGTCATTTAAGCTGAATTTTTTATAGATAATGTAGAGATAATAGCAATGTCTTACACATTAAAGACCAAAATAAAATGTCAACTTATCCCTGACTTAGTGTAACAGTTATTATTGTGAACCGAGCAGAAGTTAGAATCATTTAAGAAATGGGTCTCTGGTTGTGTCTGAGGAGTTATCTTGATTGTGTTAGTTGAGATGTGAAGGCCTGCCCATTAAAGGTGGAGTCATTCCTTAGGCATTGAATCCTGGGCTGCCTAAAGTGGAAAGTGTGAACTTAGCACAGTCATGCACACATTTGTGGTGTTCTTCTGACTGTCTGTGGATGTCATTTGACAAGATGCTTCAAACTCTTGCTGCCTTGACTTTTTAGCAATGATGGGCTCTGCCTTGAACTGTGAACTAAAATGAATGTTCCCCTCCTAAAATTTCATTTATAAGAGTATTTTATTGCAGCAGAAGGAAAAATAAACTAAGACATACATGATATACACCCAGTATAAATTATGTTTCTTTTAACATTTGGACAACATTTAATATTATTCACATATTTGTTACTGGTTTTTATCTTCCTCTATTATTATGGTAGTAATATTGACATATTTGGGTAAGAATTTTGTGTGCTTATTCAGAATATTATTGCTCCTAATTATTTAAAAAAATTTAGGAAAAATAATTTCTAAAGAAATACAGTTTATATTTTTTCATCTTAATGAGAATATAATTAATATTTTGTTTATTATAGGGATTAGCTAATATTTTTATGTTTTGGATAGTATCAGATATATTTCAAACAGCACTTATTTTCAAAACACTAGAAACAGCTTACTACAAAGTATTTATTTGTAGGCCAACCAATCTTATTTTCTACTGAATCACATTGCTATCTTTTGGTAGTATAAAAATTAAAATTTTTGCCTAAATTAATATTGTTTTGTTTTGTATTTTTTTCTTTTCAATCTTGATTTAAGTCCTTAATCTCAATGCAGATTTTCAAGTCCAAACACAAGCTTGGAGCTGTCCACAAGAGATGCAACTAGGCCCAGCACACTAACCACTGACAGCAGCTTGGAAGCATAGGTAGGGCATGGTAGTAGCAGGGGATTTTATTCAATTGAAAATTCATGATTATTTTATGTGTTATATAAGACAGCAGTAAAAAGTTATCCAAATAGAATTCAGTAGGGCTCAGATCTATGTTATTAAAATTCAGATCTTTTGTGAGGTAATCTTTCTTCCCTTTTCTTTTATTTCATCATAACTCATTTATTCTCACCCGGTTAAAATATCCCTATGTAACATATTGACTAATAGCACCATTGTATTTATGACCGTCAAATTCCTTAATCCATTACAACTTTTATTTTATTTTGATTATTCAAAGTCTTTCCAAATGTGAGATCCACCACAAATATGATTCCGATCAAGAAATTCCCTTTTATTCTTCCTACTAGACTTGCAGTCTTTCCATTAACACCAATGTCAAAACCTCAGTCTTAGGTTAATTAAATGCTTTATGCTATTTTCTTCACTAGCAAGCAACTACACAAGCCTAAGGGAGACAAGAGAACCACGGTCATTCCAAATTTACCAATACCCATCCAAACCTAACACATTCCTTTCGTTAATTCACTTTCTTACTCACTTGAATAACAGTCCATATTTTCTCTAAACTCACAAAACTCTAATATCTATTTCTGTTTTCTCTGATCTCCTTTATTTCTTTTCTATCATGGAGAAAAAAAAAACATAAGAGCACACTTCTTCATGCATGCACTGCCAAATTTTTGAACTCATGTGAACTGGTATTGCTTGGCCTTAGTGTACCTAGCTGTTTCTCCTATTATGATGGAAAATTGATAGTGTGGAGCTCTGTGGAACAGCAAACCATACTTTCCTAAACAAAGCTTTGTTGATTTTTTCCTGGTACCACCCCTGCAGTTGTTCACATTTGTTGTTCACATCACTGATTGTCTTTCTTGCTTATTGGATATTTTTATCAGTATGCAAATATACTATGCTATTTCCCCCTATGAATACTCTGCTTTCACATCCTGTCTTGTGATAAGCACCATTTCATTGCTTCCTGGCCATCTTCATAGCAAAGTCTTAAGCTGGGCTTCCATATTTATAATCGCCACCCAACTCCTTCTACTGTCTTTAATCCAAGAGATTCAACAGAAAGTTGGTTGTTTTATCTATGTCACAGTCAGCTATGGGATGGATCACAGGGCCCCCAATGGAGGAGCTAGAGAAAGTACCCAAGGAGCTAAAGGGGTCTACAACCCTATAGGTGGAACAATAATATGAACTAACCAGTACCCCCTGGAGCTCGTGTCTCTAGCTGCATATGTATCAGAAGATGGCCTAGTGGAAAGAGAGGCCCATTGGTCTTGCAAAGTTTATATGCCTCAGTACAGGGGAACGCCAGGGCCAAGAAGTGGGAGTGGGTGGGTATCAGAGTGTGTTGGGGGGGAGGGTATGGGGGAATTTTGGGATAGCATTGGAAATGTAAATGAAGAAAATACCAAAAAACAAAACAAAACAAAACAAAACAAAACAAGAAACAAAAACAAAAACAAAAACCCTAGAATCTGGGGTAAGTAAAAGCTACAACTTTCACCAAGCAGAATGTGGGTATTAGTGGCCTTCCGAAGTGTTTCACAGTTGTCTGCTGACATCAGATTTAAGTGTTTTTGTCCAATCAATTGAATTCATTGGTTCATTTTGTTTTCAGGAACAGGAACTAAGCTTTGGGTGCTATTGATTCTTATTGGTCAGCATCTGGAAAGTCCCCAGTTCTTCCAGGGCCTAAGACCTTGAACTTAGTTTCATCTTATAGGTAATATGAAGTCTGAAGTCAAAATGGCAGTACTTAAGACACGTTCTTTTCTTTAGTCCCAGTACTAAAAACTCCTTGTCACTCGTTTGCCGTTGTTCTGTTCTGAACAAGTGTCATATTTTATTGGAGCTAGTTAGTACCTGAACTTTACGGCTTCCCTCCCCATTTCCTTCAGGAGCCTCACCCATAAAATCTCAGTGAAATTTCTACAACATAAATTAGCTCATGCTATTCATTTGTCCTCAAATACATCAATTCCATGCTGTACAAAATAGCATCAGCATCTATAAAACAATCTATGAACATACCATTGGACAGCCCTGGGCTGTCTCTGTGGTTTTCATCAACTATCTACTTCTTATTTTGATTTTATCTTACTTACACTCTCCTGGGCTACCTATAGTTCCCTGTTGAACATCATGGAACACAGCGAGTTTATTGCTGCCTCGTGGCTAACATGTCCTCCAGTAGTTTCTCCCACTTGCCTGTATTTTGCTTTATTTTTACTTTTTTATTAGATATTTTCTTTATTTACATTTCAAATGTTATACCCTTTCCTAGTTTCCCCTCTGAAAATCCTCTATCCCCTCCCCACTTCCCCTGCTCCACATCTCATCCACTCCTGCTTACTGGACCTGGCATTCCCCTCCTGGGGCATAGAACCTTCACAGGACCAAGGTCCTCTTCTCTGATTGATGACTGACTAGGCCATCCTCTGCTACATATGCAACTACAATCATAAGTCCTACCACGTGTTTTCTTTGGTTGGTGGTTTAGTCCCTGGGAGCTCTTGGGGTACTGGTTATTTCATATTGTTGTTCCTCATATGGGGCTTCAAACCCCTTTAGCTCCTTGGGTACTTTCTCTAGCTCTGCCCTATTCTCTGCTCAAGTGTTACCTTCCAATCAAAGGCCTTCCTCAAGGGAGTGTCACTGGGCTTACACATAATACTTAAGGCCAGACTCCATGCCCAGCCATAAATAGCCAACACAAAATGAACTCAAAGGCATTTTTGAAGATTTTTTCCTTATTTTGCTTTGCTTGAGCATTTTTTTTTCTTTTTTTAAATCTTCTTGGTCTTTTGATTGTTTACCATGCTTTCAGATTTTGATTTTCTTTAATGTTATATGTATGTACCTGTGTCTCTGTGTATTAATTTCCACATGCTATTTCTTAACTTTTTATTTTTATTGCTTATTACTTTGTTTTATCTTTTTATGCTTGCATTTTTATTCTTTGTTTGTTTGTTTTCTTAAAAGAGAGAAAAAGAAGTCATGGAGTTAGAAGGGTGGGGAGGATCTTAGAGGAGATGAGGGAGAAAAATCACAATGGCACAGGAAAATAATGAAAAATCTCAATAATTATTTTCAATAACTAAATAAAAACCCTTCCCCAACTCCTATGTCTCTACTTTTCTTTATATCAGTTCTCAGCACTTAAGTTTTACATGTCTTTTTAAATCTTCTGCTAGATAATATAAAAATAAATGAGAATTGACATTATGTATTTTTCTATTTCTAACATCTAGAGTTTTACTTTCAATGTAACTGATCTCAAAAATATTTTGGATAAACAATAATATCATATGAACAATAGCCTACCATATAATTTCCTGTAACTTAATTACAGCTTATCTATAGTAAATATCCTTTATTTTATTTTATTTATTCACATGATGTATTTTCTCTGGTGCCCAATCCTAAATCTGTATATATTAGTTGTTTTGTCTCTTGTGACAACTCTGAGATGGTAGTTATAGTGCCTTCATTTTATAGATTCTGTAATAAGACAATAAAAGTGACAGGCGCAGCTCTCCAATCCCACTCTACTCAGTTCCGTCTCCTTTTACTTAATATTTGAGCTTGATTTTATATAACTTAATTCAGCCTGTGCTGTTTGTTGTAAATTTCATTAAATTAAGTACCAGATCAATTAAATATAAGTATCACATATATCCTTTTGAAACTTGGGTCTATAATAGAGATTGCTGTTGAGTTAACTACTTGGCAAGAACTATTTTCACATTTGCCTTTGTTTTCTTCAACATTCACTAATGAAAGCACACATTCATTAACAAAAGCACACTTAAAGTTTCACAGGATATTAGATTTGCCTAAACTACTGGGTGAGAGAGACTAAAAAACTACACAGCCGAAATAGTTAAGGGAGACACTGAAGTTTCTAATTTTAGAAGTATTTTTGGAAAAAGTAAGATTGCCTGTGGTACACAAAAATTTAAACTTAAATTTTTGTTCTTTAATCTATGTTTTTTCAGTAACTCAATCTTTAAAAATCATTTTTACATTAGTCATTTTTCTATTACATTCCATAACACAGTGCCATAGGCTCTCGATAAGGCCTTTATTTTTCAATTTTTACAGATATGATACAGGCTGGAAAATTACAATAATGTATATAAATTTGCATTATCAAATTTCTATGACTTTTTTATATGTCCTTACTTCATTCAGAGAGCAACAATCATGCAGGAAAGTGTTGCCTCAAAAGCCAGAGTAAACAAAGCCTCCACATTGGTAGGACAGTCTCTCTCTCTCTCTCTCTCTCTCTCTCTCTCTCTCTCTCTCTCTTTCTCTCTCTCTCTCTCTCTCTCTCTCTCTCTCTCTCTCTCTCTCTCTCTCTCATATTAATTCAATCTTTTTTGGTGCCAGGGACTTAAGATCACTCTGAACTCCATCCTGAGTCCTTACCTGTTCTTATCTTGTTGACTGTGGGTCATGGTTACACCACCCACCATAGGCAAAGAACCTGTTTTCTATCATTCCTAGAAATCATCTTGACTTTTCATCTCTATTCTTTCTGAACCCTGTAAAAAAAGTTCATTGCTAAATCCTATTACCTTGTGAATATACTTCCAAGATCTAGGAATTTTTCCCTCTGTCTATTGTAATAACTTTGGTCCAACTTCCCCATTCCTGCATCAGGTTTTAGTGCTGATTATGAAACTTTTATGAGACTGTTTATGAAACTTTTTGGATAAACAGCTAGTGTAAGTTACTATGAACACCAGCCAGATCAGATGTAGGGAAAACCAGTAACTGTCTGTTATGTTTAGAACGATATCAAATTCCTTACTGTCTGGTTTAGGCTGGCCCGTCCCTCTCTCACTGCTGACCACAGCACTCCTTGTCACTCCATTTAAACTTTGCCTAGAATGTTCTTTCTCTGACCCTGAAGCACTGGATTTCAAATATGCTTAAATGGCTCTTCCTTAGAGGGCTTTCTCTTACCACCCATATTAAAGTCATGATTCTCTTTGCATCTTCTGCTAAACAATTGTGTTCACTTTCTTTTAGTACTTTTTGTATTCACAATTGTAAATTTACTTATCTTATGTGTCTCTCATGAGACTCTAAGCTTCCCATGGATAGAGACAGTTTCTATGTGCTTTAATTGATAATGAGCCTTTCTCCCAACGAGTTAATAGTGAAGGACTGGGAAGATGGTTTGTAGGTTAAGTGTTGGGATCCATAGAACAAAACCTAGGTACAAAACCTAAAGTAGCTTCATATATATGCATGTGACTATAGTGGTAGAGCAGGAAACACATGTATCACAAGGGCTTGCTAGTCTAGCTGAATGACACACTAGGGATTCATTGAGAGATCATGTTTCTGAAAAAAAAAAGGTAGAGACGTGATTGAGTAAGACAGCGTCCTGATATTAGCCTCTAGGTTCCACATGTGCTTACATTGGCAAATATACTCACACATAACACATATATGCACACATGTGTGTGCATACATATACACACATACATACATGCATGCACGTATGTGCTCAAGTGCAATTGAAAAATAAATGAGCAATTCAATAAGATGTTTTATAAAACTGATAAAAGTTGTACATTCCATTTAGTTAAAACACTGTATAAATTTCTAAATTATTTGCTTGAAACTGTTATCAGATATTTAAGTTAAATTTAATTATAATTAAATTATGTGTATGGTGTATTACAATAAGATTTTACACTAAATGAATATGATGTTCCCTATCAACATCAATTCTACCAACAAACCATCATTTTATAGATAAGAATATTGATTCTCCTCAATTAAAAGTGAAGACACATCAGACTCGGTATTGAGGTGCACTCATTTTACAAAAACAACTCCTTTGCTTCAGGTGTCATGTTCCCATCTTCAGGACCGAAGGTTGTTCATCTTGAAACTGCTCTAGGGAAAGAAATGAAGCTTTCTCACTTCTGTGGTCCTCTGTTTCTGTTCCAGCCAAAGCCACTCAGGCAAAGAGTCATCTCAGACCAAGAAGTGAGTGCGACAATGTCTGAAAGCACTGTTGTGAATGTGTGCTGACTAATTGGGTCTCCCTTGTTCAGTCATCTTGGAGGCCTGTGAAAACAGCGGGCCAGGCCAACTGCTTTTAACTCTTTACCTAGTACACACACAAGGGAACTTTCCGTTAGTTGTTATTATGTTATTATGACAGTTATCCTAACCAAATGTGCAAAATTTTATAAAGAAAGTATTTTTAGTTGAAGAGTTATGAAGAATCATTATGGAAAAATTCTACTGAAATGGTATCAAGGGGCAGACATGATTTATGTGTGAAAAGATGAAGCAAAGGATTCTTGCGTGTATGCAGAAAAGGGCAGAGAACATTCAAAGAGGAAATAGTATAGTTTGGCTAGAACAGGAAAATTGATTTATTGGGTGAATTGAAAATTTGAAAATTGATTTACCTTTCCTTTGGCGTGGTGAAACATCACGACTAAAGCAATTTTTAGAAGAAAGGGATTAGGTTTATTTTGGGCTTATAGTTCTATAGGGCCCTTGATGAAGCAGATGAAGTGTGGTGTTAGAAACAGCTGAGAACTCACACCTGGAACCAAAAACAGGAAGCACACAGAGCACACTCAGTATCATCTGAAAAAAAAGTCTTCTGAAACCTCAAAGTCCTCCTCATACAGCCATCTAATTCGGATTACGTATTCAAATGCCTAAGAGTTACAGGGGATATCTCATTGTATAAGTTCATCCTTTCTTAGTAATAATAATAATAATAATAAATAATAACTTTAATCTGATGAGAAAATCTGATACTCTAATGCTGTTTCCACTGTTTTAGGATTTCATGAGTTTTCTCCCACTTAGTGAAAAGTAGCTTTAGCAGATCTGATTCACATTCCACACAATTGCACATTTGCCTTCCCATGCCTCTCTTACTGTGAACTTAATGTCCTCTTCTCTAGCTGTATCCCGATGTCTCCTATGGCACAACATAGCTCTTCTGAAATTATGCTTTTAATAACAGACTTTAACTTTGGTTCCGGATGACCCTTCCCCCTGTATTCAATACAAACTTTACTCAAAGGATTCTATAGAAATGCCTCAAAATACTGTCCTTACTCTGCACAGTTACTGGTGATTAACTATGACTATATACCTGAAATAATAACCACAAGTGCCTTCATTATAGAAACATTAAATAAAAATCAAGTTGGTGATCATTCACTTATTCATTCACTCATCTGATATTTACTTCTCAGGGGCTTGTTGTTCCTGGTAAGATGCTAGATGATTATTTATGATTCTGTTGAGGTCAGCCTCATTTTTTCTTATAACTTCATGGAAAGCTGGTTCACTTAAGGTCAGACTAACTGCCATAAGCAGGAGTGGTAGCTGGAGGGCCCCTTTGTCTTCACATGCTCTGGTCTGTTGATTCCAGAAAGCAGAGAGGGTGGAAGTTGGGCTGACATCATCTTTCTTGACAACCAAAGACCAACCGGCAAAACTCTTAACTGCACAGCTTTGTGAGAAATAAGAGCCATGGGTAAGAAACTGTCATTGCGAGCTTATTTTATGAATGTTATATAGGACATATTGAACGGATTCAAGATTTGGCTATGAATAACAATGCATTCTAATAGCTTAGATACAACTCTATAGTATAGCCTGCTCTCTCAGGTTTAAAGGAAATTTAAATAGTCAATGAAAGACAATAATTGAGATATATTATCTGAGGTACAAGTTTGTGCTATTCCATGTAAAGACCTGATGTAGACCTGAAAAAGTATTTAGTGATAAACAATTGGTACTCAAGAGACCAAATATTTGGCTTCTTTTGAATAGGAAGGTTAACAATCCAGAGCCTGTGAAAGAAAGTACTTCCCATGTATCTGCTTTTAAAAAGAATTAAAAAAGACAAACATGCAAACAAAATCATTTGCAATCAATAGGAGTTCTTTCAAAGAGCCTCTATTATGGAATATGAGGGCTGCTTAAGAGACCATTCCTTAACTTTGTGCCTACGTTTAGGATACAGTTACAACCCTGTGACTATCCCTGTATGCCACTGAAGGATGTTTGTACACTAACATGCAAAAATTAGAGAGATGTGCTGCATTAGGCTAACACAGTGAACTAAATTGCTGGTGTTTGGAGTTCACATAGAAGTTTGGAGAAAAAGACTGCAGATACTATGTTAGAAACAAAGTTTCCAAGAGAAAAGTGAGCCTTGACTTGATGTAACTACAGGATTTCAGATAGATGAGGACAAGAGGTCAGGGATACTTTGTCACTTAAGGGATGGACTGAGTGCCAAGCTAACCCCACACAGTGCTGCTCTTCATCTGTCTGGCACTTTCCACCTTGCCTCATTCTTTACTGACTGTTTACATCTGTGGTATATAAGCTCTTTTGGTCTCTGCATGTTTGGAATTGTTGAATTGCGAGTCTAGATCAATAACAGGTTCATGACATCTTTTATACTTGTTACTTTCTTGTTCCAGTGACAAAATATATGGCAAAAAACACATATGCACAATAGAATATTATTCAACCACAAAGAACACTCGTATATACAACACACATCAGAAAATATCCAAATTTAATGGGGTCATTCACAGCAAAATCATGGAACCAGAACTATTACTTTAAGTAAAACAGTAAAGTAAGTAAAGTGGAAATTTCCGGTTTCTTTGGAGACTCAGTTGTCACATGTAATGTTTTTCTGGAAACTATCTTATGAGAGGATGTTTTTGCTGAGGAGACACATGGGAGGATGCTTTGTTGAGAACAAACACGTGTTGCTTTTTGGGAAGCAGCCTGGGGAAAATGGCATATGATGTTTTACTAGAGTGGACACGTGAGACAACATGTGATATATTTGGAAAGTGTTTATAAGCCAACAAACAGTGGATGAGGCTGTGTGGTATTGGTTCATCTTGCCACTCTCAGCTGGTCATTGTCATGACTTTGTAGAGAGAAAGACACCAAAGAACTTCTGGTTGGTGTTCCAGTGGCTACTTGCCTCTCCCACAGACTTGGGCCAATGGGTAGAGCCTCTCTGCTTCTTCTGGATCAAGCTGCCGTTGCTAATTGAAGAATGGAGTCTGTGAGTGGATTGAGCTACTGTAGCTGATTCATGTGAACTGAGCTGCTGATATCCTGACAACACAGGCTGGATTTGCTCCAAAGAACAATTTCTAAACAGGTCCACATCCTCCTTTGCCCTATTAACCTTTCATTTCCACTACCTCTGGTGGATGGTGGGCTACCAGGGAGTTTAAAGCATTTAAATACCCTTTTTAAATGGAGGTTTTGAAAAATATAAACCTACAAAAGGTCAAGAGCCAAAGGTTCCTCTCTTGTGTGGAAGCCAGCAAAGTTGAGATGCATGTAGAATAGCAAATTCTGAAGAGTAAGAGGGCAAAGCAGAAGCCTGGGTAAAGGGAGGCTGCGTTAGATGCACAGGTTAAAGATCACATGCACACATTAGCATATAGAATGCATGCTAGTCAGTGAAAATTCAAATTTTCATTCATTTTCATTTTCTCTTTGCTGTTGGACACTATCATCCAGACGGAAAAAGCAGGGTAGAGTTGGGTGAACTGATAGCAGCAGAAGTGCTTTCAGGAGCCAGAGAGATACACAGGGCTCCCAGATTCACATGATGATTGTTGTGTACAAACAAACAAACAAACAAACAAGCTATTTTCAACTAGCCAGAAATTCTTTTAGAAAATTTATAAACATTTTGAGAAGTATGCAACCGAGAGGCAGAGTCTGAAAGTGCCATTCATTGTAATTAATTTGATGGATATAAGCTTCTTATTCATTAGGTAAACTTCTAAACAGTCATATTTAAATAAAATATAAGAAAATCTAATTACATTGACTTACATTAGCAGAGTTATTTTTTTCTGTGCTTCTGTTTGATTTAGACACCCCTCACAATACTGTCACTAATTATCTGCCTTTCAACATTATCTAGCAATAAGTTGAACTGTCAGCATTTAAATGCATTAGGAGCTTGCTATGTAATGCATATCTAATATACATGGTCCTAGTCAAATGAAAGGATGTCATTTGTATAGACTGAATTCTCTAAGGAGCCAGAACCTCTTAGCATTAACTCTTGTAAGAGCTTAGTATCATGTTTAGAAACAAAACATAGAATGTGAGACAATTTAAAACAGAGTAAATATTGGAGTATTGTTTTACTGTGCATGAAAAACAAAGAAGTAGATAATGTTTTTTAACCAATGTGAGAATTTGTGTAGCCGCTAAGATTTCTAAATTCAGATAATTTGAGAGCAAGTTTTGAATTCCAAGCTGGATGTTGTAAATAGTTTCTGAAGTAGGCATCAGAGTTGTCTTTTAATATGTGTCTCTATTTTTCATTTTAAGTGAAAATCAAATGGAAGTCTATAAAGTAGGTAGCAAAATCTACTTCAAGCCACCCATTCAATTTTTATTGTTATTGTTTATCAAATTATGAATCAAACTAACTTTAATCATGTGATTCAGGAAAATCAACTAATAACATAACCGTATTTATTTCACATGTAAATGAACTGTCTGTTTATTAGCTATGATCAGTGTAAACAAAGATGTCCTTAATGAATTTGGAAAAAGTAAACCAAATTCAAAATGGTGTGAGAAGGCAGGTGTGCTCTGAAGGCTCTATAGAATATTTTAGGAAGGAAGAGCACTGATTGCAGAGTTAAGACATCATTTTGTTTATTTGTTGATACAGTATAACAGACAAAAGTTCTTGAGTATGTTTACTCTACCATACAGACTGTGCACTGAGTCAGGTAGTGTAAGCGCTGCCCTTTCCTGCTTCTGTGATCCCAGGATGGTGTCTTGACCTCATTAAAGCACAGCGTTAGTGCACAATCCATATGATATTCAGTATTGAATAAGGAAGTCTAGAATTACTTATTGTGAGAATAGAATAATCTTGAGAGTCCCAGATTTGGGACTGTTCATCAAAGGACAGATTTGAGTCAGACAGAAGAATCAGCTCAGGAGAGCAACTGTAGAACATGGTGATTATAGTAAATACCATTATGTTCTTTGAAAATTGCTAACAGTAGCTCTAAGATTTTTCACCAGCAAAAATGATAAATGTAAATATGAAAGATCTGAAATTTGTGTTGATTTAGTCATTCTAACATGCATACATAAATAAAAAAGCAGAACACATCATAAATGCATAAAATTGCATCAGATAAAAATTGACATCGAGGAGTGGAGAGACTGACTAAATGGTTAAGCAAACTTGCTGATCTTGTAGATTACCTGAATTCAGATCCTAGTTTGTATATCAGTCAACATGTGAGCAGAGTCAGGTTTTCTTGGGTCATCCAGTGGAGACGCCTATACTTTATTCAACCTCTCCAACAGATGTAACCCTTGGCTTTCCTTTGCTAATGCTATAATCACTACAGCCACATGCCTGCCTTCTCCTTGTTTGCCTTTACATCTTCTTCATGTGTGCACCTCTATCCCTCTGTCCAAAATTACCTGGTTTATAAGAACAGCCATTATATCAGATTTCAATCCACCATGATGTCCTCATCTTAAGTTGGAGTGAGATCCTATCTCTAGATAGTCTCATTCCGAGTCAGGAAAGAACTTCAGACTTTCAGACTTTAATGCCACACTTCACGCTTACCCAAGCGACCTCTGCCATGTCACATACACCAAGGTGTATATTTACACATTTATATATTTCTGAGAACTGCCCTTTTGTGTGTCTTCCTTTCTTATATCTAGCCTCTCTGCCAGCACTGACAACCTCAACTGAGAACTCTCTCCTGGGACTAGTGGACACACAGCTCTTGGTCTAAGTTGGGAAGCCACTTGGAGAACTATTTATTCTGCCACCAATTAGGCTTGTCTTTTATCAGCATCTTGATTGACAAGTCTGCTTTGCCTGGAATCTGACCATGTCCTCATTTGACCCCTATTAACTAACTCTCTGTGCGTATAAATGCCAGCAGTAACAACTGTGTTTCTTAAAGTCTGATTTGTATTAGAAGATCTGAGAACTTTACTGTAGGCATTGGCTCATTGGATTTTCACAAGTTGTTTTGGTAAATTGGTCATTTAACAGGTGAGGAACAATGAGGTCCAGAGAGATTAAGTCATGTTAAATTATGTTATTGTACAGCAAGGGATAGACAGAGCCAAAATGTAAACCTCTTCAAATACTTGACTGGATATCTTTGCTTGCCAGTTTCAAAAAGTGAATTGGGTTCTTAGACTCCTTCAAAGATGAGTGATGAGATAACATATGACTCAGTTGACTTATGTATTAATATATTAATTATACTAATAACTATGTTACATTCTCAGAAGCTAGCTTATTCCTGATTCCTGTTGTGTCTTCATATCATTACCATTGGAATACAAATGAAAATAAGTGGATAATTAATAAATTATCTTTATTTATTTTCTTTATTTTATTATTTATATAATTTTTATTAAATAACTTAATAAATATTCATTAAATATTTATTTTGCATTCTATATTAAAATTATCATTAGTTTTAAAAATAAAATATTAAATAAAAAATAAAATAATTAAAATTTATATGATTTTTATTTATATATAAATGTACTATACTATATTATGCATAAGTATGTAATATGTATATATAATATATATTATATGCATAGTGTATATATATAAATATATATAATAAAAATAAAATATATTTAAATTTTGTATTAAAAACAAATATTGACTAAATTATTAAGTAATTATATTTAATTTGTTTATTTATTCAGTTAATTTACATAATTAATAGTTTTTCTCTTTCTCAAGTTCCATACAGAAAAATCATTATTGAAAAGTATGATTTAAGATTGTAAGAGTCAGAGGAATTGAGTGACTACAATAGAACTGTTTTCCAGATACAGTAGGAGAGTTGTACATTCAAATTCACAACAGCTGTGACAGCTTGTTAAGACCTACATAAATTAAAACCAGATAAATTAAAGCATGAAATCAGGGGGTACTGATGACTGCTAGACCAGGGAGAGTCAGATTTCCTAAGAGATGGAGACGTGAGAGGATGCCCACACCCCAAGTGGACAGTCTTAAAGCCACATACAGAGAGGGCTAAGTCAGTTCAAAGGGTTTAAGAAACTACAGCACAAGAAATTGGGGCAGAGGGGTGGATAAGGAGAGGGGAGAAATTATAGAAAAGGGAGTGGAGGGACAGATTTGATTAAAACACATTATATTGTGTATGAAATTATCAAATAATATAAAATAATTTTATTAAATGAATTGTAATTTGGGATTATTTTTCCATAACCATTCCATCAATTTATTAAATAGCCCCAGATATACTTCTGCTATTTTATGCTACATATTCATGTGTAGCAGCATTCTCAGATTTAATTATTATGCAATACAATATTGATCTACTCTGAAGAATATTCAAGGTGCTCTGTGTCCATCCTACAGTATGAAATATTCAACCAAGATTAAATTCTTTATGTAAAAACAGACAGGGATTTTCATCTAATTAGTATGTAGACTTGGTATTGTTGGTAATAAATGTTAAAATTCTATATATATATACTAAAGAACCGTTTAAAATAAATTTCATGATTTATTATCAGTAAAACCAATATTTTCCCCATAACCATTCTTGTAAATACGTTTCTCTTGCCTTCTCTGTTTGAACACCGAGCTTTTTAGCCTACATTTGCAATGTTTTCATCTCTTTCATCAAAAGAAATGGGCAGAGGCACCACACAGTACTTATTTTCAAGGCAAGTTCTAGCTCTGGAGTTTCACATGGGAACCCCTGTGAGAATCTCTTCTTGCTCTGTTGTTTCCAAACATGGCACTGGATCAATCGTCAGATTTGGCAGAACTTGAGTTATTCTGATATAGGATTCTACACAAAGAAGGCATATTCAAGCTTTAGTTTCTAAAAGAAAAATAAAACTGTTTGTGTTTTTGTTATTTTTCCAGAAAAAAAAAAAAAAAGGAAAGAAAGGACGGGGGAGTGTGTAAAAAGATGTTATCAGGAGAGTGGGGGACAAATTATCTGAATCTCTGGGCCTGCCTTTGAACTTCGGGATGAAGCTTTGTTCTTATGGATACTTTTTTAGGGTTTAAGCCTGAACACTTGGGTCCCCTCCCACCCCCCTCACACACACCCTCTACAAATACTTGAAAAACTCTGCTTTTGAATTGGGTTAGTTTGTTTTATTTTAGGCAACTTCTCACTCTAAAATCTGGAAGACAGGCTTTAATATCAGAGCTAAATAAAAGAGAAAGCAGTTCTTGTTTTCAGATAAACCAAGAGTTATCTGCCTGCTTGAGAACACTCTGTTGGGAATGTTCCACTTTCTCCCTAGCCCGTTTCTTACAAGCATAAGCATCTCTTGGTAATGCCCTGCCTACACTCATGTTCCTATCTATCACCATGAGTTGCCAGATCTCTCCTTTCCTAATCTCAGTGAGGGAAACTAATATCACAGCTCATCTTCTTATTCTTGCTGATCACCTTTAAAATTGATAGCCTGCCACATAAGAGGTGACTTTTAACCATTTTCTAACTGGCTTTAAGCCCCACAAGGTAAAAACCTACACCTGGCACCATTATCGAGCCAAGAACCTGTGGCTAAACAGATCATAAGAACTTGAGAGAACCTACAACTACTATTCTGCTAAAAGACACAGTACTAAACTAACTCCTAATGATGTATTGTTAAACCTGGAGACTAACACATCTTTTAACCCTCACCAGAGAAGCCACTATTTTCAGGAGATGGCAATTTTCAGGTGATAGAGACCCACAACTAGTTAGGGTATAGAGAATAATAGAATGCAGAATTCTCAGCCCTAAACAAAACCTCTACATCATACCCCTCCTCCCAAGGCTCTTGGATCACTGCAGAAGAGGAAGCAGGCAGACAGATTGTAAGAGCAAACGGATCATTACAAGGAAGCAGTGTTTTTTCTGGACTCATCAGGGTAGACGACATACATATGAGCTCACGAGAGTTGTTTGTGCTAGAATGCACAGGATCTGTGCAAAATCAAGTCAGACAAAATCCCAGCATGGAGGGGGTCCATGAAATCGCACCCTTATCTGAGGAAGTATTGGTTAATAATAGGTGCTGAAAAAAAACGAGGAAGAATGTGTTTTAAGAGTTTAACCTCTAGTAGATCGACTATGCTCTAATGGAAGGCCACATACCTCAAAAATCAAAAGCCAGCACAAATAAATTTGACTGTGGAATAACTTGATTGGGGGAAAATACCAAATAGTAGACCTGGGATGACTCGATGGAAGGGCTAAATATAAAAATACTATTAAAGTACATTGCATATTGTATAAAATTCTCAAAAAATAATTTTAAGAAATGAGAAATAAGGAAACTGTCTCCACCCCCAGGAATGACTTGTTCTCCTTCAGTCTCTTCATTTGTGTTATGAGTACTTTTCTCGATTTTTTTAATGGTCAAGAATATACACAGTTCTTCCCTTGAAAAAAATAAAAGGGGCACAAAAGGTCTTCACTACATTATATCTTCCAGCCACTGTTCTACTACCTAGATTATTGATCCCCAAAGTCATGTAGCAAACACGTCAACACAGTGATTCTGTTTTCTCGCTGTTTTCTGAAATGGCACGTTCTCTTTGATTCATCCATGAGGGTTTTCTAATTGTCTAGATGCATGATTGCATGATTGCCATGTCTAGGAACTCAGTCTCTGTCATACTGTTCTTGCTTGCTTGATTACAGCCCTGTCTCCAGGCTGTACCTCTGGATGTCATTGTGAACATCCCTCTTAGTGTTATTGATCAGGAAAGACCTGATATCTGTAAGTGAATGAAACAACTCTTCTTTCACTGTCTGTTTTGTTCTCCTTCATCTTACACTTTTCTCTGAAAAACTTTGTAAAGCATCATGCCCTAAGAAAAAAACATCTATATTATCATTTAATGCCACTGTATCATTTGGAAGTAAGTAAAAAAAAATACGAGTGGAACATTGATGAGTAGAAATATTAATTGCAAAGATCCATGACCAAAGAGGGAAGCTGAAGTTTTCTGTTTCTTTGATAATCACAGACTTGGGCTGAAAGAACCTATTCCAGGAAACAGAATACCTGCCCCACTCCCTATGTCATACGAAGAATAAGATCTGCAGATCCTTCAATAGTTAGAAGAATAAAACTTTCCTCATGAAAACTGTGAGCCAATGAATGTCACTGTTAAACCATTGGGTGAATCACTCCCTCCACTGGAGCAGAAAGGAGAAGCACAATAAGCATTCACTATTACCATACACTCTTGTCTCTATGGTTACTCAGGTGACCTTTAACATCATTGTTTACTCAATCATGGTTTTTTTTCTTCCTTCCTAGAGGTTTTTTTTTTTTTTAATCTTTCAAAATTATCCTTTATTTCTAATTTATTCTTTGATTCATTTGACATTTTATTTAGCATGTACTTATTTACTGACTGATTAAATACATGCCAGATGCCATGGAGTTTTAGTCAATGGAAATAGAAAAGCAAAACACCTACTTATCTTTTATCTTTTAGCAGGCAGGGTAGGGTGGTACAAAAATAAAAGAGTTATACACAAATATATAATCTCAGTAGAGGCAACTATAGTAGCTGTAATTCACTTTGTATTATGTGAACCTAAATAGAGGGTTAGGGAAGTTGGAGATGACTTCCTCAGCAAGTGATGCTAGAATTTGAATGTAAGGGGTGAAGAATTATGAGTTAGGTGGGAAGCAGGGATATCCCAGGTAGTATAGGACAAGTACAGATGTTTTATGATTGGAGGTAGCATGGCTATAAGCTACACAAAGCTAGGTGTAGATTTAGGGGAATATGGAAGTCAGAGAGGTTAGCAGGTGAGTAGTGGGACTTTTAAAACAAAGTGAAGAAGTCTTCCTTGTATTAGACAGCAAAGGAGCTATGGGACTGGTTCAACACTAGGGAGAGAACATTATACTGAATTTTACAAGAATTGTCTTGTACCTGGGGATGGCTTCCTCTGCTGCCCTAGGTGAATGTATGTTTCTTTTTTCTGTACCAAGTGAATAATTCAAATCGAGATCAAGAGATTCCCTAGGTCATGCATTTTGTACCTTCTTTCTTTTGTAATCAGATAGTGTAGATGGCTTTTTATTACTTTTAATATAAATTTTAAGCCATTCGATCTATTATTATTATTATTATTACTATTATTATTATTATTATTATTATTTCTATCATCTGGACCCAATGTACTTTCTAAACTAGGTTCCCTCATCTCACCAAAGCTAACCCCACTCTTTGACTAAAATACTCTTCTATCAGTTTTCCAATCATGCCTATCACTCTCATTTTTTGTTTCTAAACAGAGACTTTGGAATCCATGGTGTGCCATTTTATTTTACTAAAATTTAAACATATTTGAGGTTCCACTCAAATCCTATTAGTTCCATAGACTGTGCACTAATCACTACAGATCACTAAGTAGTCTCATATTTATTATGTTCTGCCAGCACAAATGTAATTATGGTTAAAGCAGGTCTTGAAGGGGTAGATTATTTGCAGGTATATGATTCACCTCCCACTTTTAGGTAACATCATTCTGTCTAACTATAACTACTTAGATTATTACCTCCTTAAGCAATGACAACTTTGTTTGCTTTTGTCATGGTGACTTATTTTAGTGAAAATTCAGAATATAAAGTCAAGGAAAGAAAACACAGCATTACAAAGGAACTTTAATCCATCAACATAGCTAACTCTGGCAAAGTATCACAACCAAAATCATTCTAGGTCTGTGTGATCTGACTAGAATGACACATCTTTAATGCCCCTTGGCTGGAATACAGATACACCCTTGGTATACACTTTAATCCCAGACAATGAAGGTAAAGTTACCTTATTGTGAAGGAAGCCGTCACATAAGAAAGTGACATCTAATTGAAGGGCAGACAAACTGATGAACCAAAGGAAGTTTTGACAGAATGAGTCAGAGATAGGAT
Source organism: Mus musculus (assembly GCF_000001635.26). NCBI lineage: Eukaryota > Metazoa > Chordata > Mammalia > Rodentia > Muridae > Mus > Mus musculus. The sequence goes on from NC_000069.6 coordinate 117,562,137, forward strand.
ACTCCCACCTCTCAAAAGAAGAACACAAGAAGGAGAGGCAACTTAAGAGAGCACTGGGGGGTGGGGGTGAGCAGTTTTACATGGACAGTTTTACACAGGCAAGTTATAGGTAAAGAGAGAATGATCCAGAGAAGATGAAGGAGCCAGAAAATTAGCACAGATGCCAGAGTTAGTTTGAGGTCAAGCAGAGCAATTCAGCCAGAAACTGAGAGAAGCCAATTTGAATCAGTCAGCTTGGAGAGGACATTGGGCCAGAACAACTTAGTTGATACAGTCAGCCAGTGTTCAGAAATGACTAGAAGAGGTGAGTTTATTCAGCAGTAAGTCTCTGAGATGACAATTAAAATGGCAAGTGAAAGTTACTTTTATACACCACAATTAGAATGTAAGTACAATCATGAGGTTTTAAAATTTTTCTTCAGAAATACTTTTACTTGCTACTTGATAGACTGCTGTGAAGAAATCCCATAATGTCTTTCATTGTACATTGTTGCTGGGCATGTTTTTTTCCCATTTCAACATGGGTGTAAAGAATGCAGTTAAACCATAATTTCTTTTGTTAAGCCTCAATTATTTCCTTAGAAGAGACTGAGAAATATACATCTACTGGTTCATGTGCCCAATTATTGTTACTTATCACCTAATAACATTCCCACAAACAAGTTCAGATAGTATAGAAAAATATTCATTTCAGCACAATCTCATTAGCACCAAATTTTATTGTGGCATGTATTTTCTGTATTTTTAAAAAATAAAATGTATGCTGGCATTGTTTTGCTTTGAATGTGAATAAGTAACATTATCACTTATTCTTTTTTTGGGGGGGAGGTTGAGACAGGGTTTCTCTGTGTAGCCCTGGCTGTCCTGGAACTCACTTTGTAGACCAGGCTGGCCTTGAACTCAGAAATCTGCCTGCCTCTGCCTCCTGAGTGCTGGGATTAAAGGCATGTGCCACCACGCCCGGCACATTATCACTTCTTGAGTATTGGGAAAATGCTTCAGAAGGCTGGATTTTCTTTCTTTCTTCTTTCCTTCTTCCTTCCTTCCTTCTTATTCCCTTCCTTTGTTCCTTCTTTTTTTCTCTATTTGTGTCAAGGTCTCATTATGCAGTTCAACCTTACTAGAAACTGCCTGTGTAGCCCATGCTGGGCTCAAACTTATCATGATCTTCCTGCCTCAGCTTTCTAATTAGTGGGAACATAGTCATGCATGGTCGACCTCAGATCATGTTCTTTCATGTGCATTATAAACACATGGTGTCCTAAGTATGTGTAGAGTAGAGTAAAAGGAAATGGAGCTGCAGGAGACAATGAGGAACACTAGCTTTGTAAATAGTCTGAAAAGGTCACAACACAGCATTCAAGTCTGATAGAAATTCCTTCCATAATTACTCTTGACACTGACTTTGGACACTGTTTTGGCTTGGATGACTTCACAAGCAGAAGAACAAGAATCTAGCAGAATGAGACATTGGTGATAAACCAACAGGTATTACTACCACACTCTAAATCTGAGTTTTAATTTAAGAAGCCTGAAAGCCACAGATGCAGGAAATGTAACGTTCTGTAAATCATAGGTGTGTTAAGTAGAAGAGTAAGCATTTTGCCTAAAAAAAAAACTATTGTTAAGACCCAACTCAAGCCTTACCCAGCAGGCCTAGGAAGGATGCTACTATAATGTTGTCAAAGTATTTAATATTTGATCTGTATGAATTATGCCATGTACTTTCTTATTTCCTCTGTGAATTGCTTATTTCAGAGCTATCTTTCTAGCAACATGCAAATATGTGTGCAAAGAATTTTATCCATCTCATTTTGGTTTAGTTATCAGAGCACATAGCACCTGCTGAAGCTGTAGCCGATAGCCTCAAAAAGGCTTCTTTCATTCCATTCCCAGTTCGCACATCATCAGCACAATTCAGATGGAAATTCCACAGAGATGCGCTATTGCTAGTGGATTGGATGTCTCTGAAAAATTTGACCTCCCAAATTTGATTTATTTAGCATATTTGCATTTTAATAGTCTTCTCCCTGAAAGGATAATCGTCTCATCAAGATGGACTGCTACGGTTTTACCGAGTCATTCATATTCCTTGGCTCATTTATCTGTGTTTATTACTGTTCCATATGACTATACTGAACAATATGCAAGCACATGTGGATGGATCCTATGCACCTGAAATGAATACTTCAGCATTTTAAAAGATGAAGAGTTTGGAATTTTGGTGACCTGAGAGATGTTCATTCTGTAGTTTTGACAGTCTGCTGTGTCAGGTTCTCAGTTTCAAAGTTAATACCAGCAAACATTTCTGTAGAGTCTTCTCATGACTCTTTTCATGTATATGCACTCATTTCATGACATGCCTGAATTCTTGAAATGGTACAATAACCTTTTAAAAGCTACAAGTAAAACCATGTAAAGAGACAATTCCTCCCCTCCTGGTATCTGCCATCAGGTTACTAAGCTTGCTGTAAATACCAGATTGAGGTTTGGTGAGTGGGTATGGCTGGTATCTATAGTTTGATAGTAAATGACTGTAGACCATTACCAGATTAAACTCCGTCATGTCATTTTTACTATCCTCTACTCCATACCAAACTCCATCTACTCTATTTTATTTATTTTCCTAAGTTGTAACAAATAAGCTTATTCCTTCCATGTCATATCTTCTAGAACACACTATATCTCCACAGGAATTGCTACACTTCCTTTATCACTAAAATAGTGTATGAACCCCTGTTGCCAGTTATCATGAAGAGGGGTAGAGAGAATTATTATTTAGCGCCATCTTCCAAGCATCTATACATCAGAATGTGGATGTACCTGTAGACAAAAAGATACCTGATCTACAGAAGACATTGCCCTCTGTGTAAGATTAAAACCATAAAACATCATAACTCTTATTAGTATGCTGATATAATCTATAATATTTTTATGATGAAAGTTTTCATGGGGTTTCTTTTTGTAACACTTTTACTGTTTTTTTTTTTTTTTTGAGCATTTTTTACAATGTATATTGAATGCATTGACTACCCGGGCCCTCCCCTTACCCACCCTCATACTCCTTCCCATCCATATTTTAGATTGATGCACGTTTTCATCTTCTTTCTGCCCATTGAATCCAGTGTATGCTGACCAACTAGTCTTGGGAGTGTAATTGCCCTGTTATGTGTTCAGCCTATCAGACATCATATTAGTAAGGAAAACTGACTCTCCCTTTCCCAAAAGCTAATAGATGCCAATAATTACTCAGCTAGTAGTGAGATTTCCTGCCTACCTTCATCCTCCTACTCTAGGATTTTGTCTGGTTGTATTTGCAGAGGTTCTGTGTATACTGTTACAATTACTGCAAATTCACATGTGTCTCAGCCATGTTATAGCTGTAAAACCCTATTTTTTTGATGTCATTAACTATTTTAGACTCTTAAATTTTTATGCACCATCTTCTACAAAGATCCCTAAGCTTTGGGGGTGGAGATATCTTCTCTAGTGTTTTCTATGTCTTGCTTCCTCTCGATGTGTATATGTGTGGATGGTAAAACAAGCATGGCTCAGATTATTATTACAATATTCAGGTCACAAATTTCTATCCTCTCAATCAGCATTCCTTGTGATAATTCTTTATATTCATACCACATGCTTATGCAAGCCTTAACAAGTCCTGATCTATTTGCTAATACCATGGCTCAGTCTTTTCAATAATGACACAATTAAGTCCTACTATTAAAATGGGTTTCCTTTACCAAACAAAAATGCCTTTGAATGATGATGTATTGGGTTTACTTGTTTTTAATATTGTATATATGTTTTCTAATATGTCAATGCAACAGTTTGTGTAATCAAAAAATTCACTTAATCCACACAGCATTTGTAGAACTGGTATATTATATCACAATGTGTTGTGACTATATTAGAAATAGCTAGTTCAGGGGTCAAACATCTATTCTGCTTGTCATTAATTGTGGGCAAGTTGGCAAGGTTCTGAAAAAAATGGAAGATGGTGATCTTTATTTCATAGAAATTTATGAAGAATCACATAGCATTAAAACATTAAGTGCCTGAAAATGGAAAATAGTCAAATGTGACTCTTTGACTTTCCTTATGTCAGTAAATAAATAGCATAGTACACAGTTTTAGAAAGAAATTATCCTACTGAATATCCTTCTTTGAGTGTGAAAATGCATAGTACTTATTTTTGTTAGCAGATGGAAGATAATCTGTTGTACTGTACCTGGTAGGGATATTTGCATAATATTTTAAATTCTTAAAGGATATGATTTAAAAAAAATGCAAACCACTAGTTTGTGCATTTCCTAACACAAGATTATGTTAGTCAGTGGGCCAGTAGGGCAAAGAGTGTAATAAGAATTTTAAACACTGTCTGAGCAAAGCTGGGGTCTCCATGCCATATGATGATGGTATGAGGGCTTCATGATTTCTCTGGTGGTCCTCATCATGCAGTCATCTCCAGCTGGAGAGGAGGAGGCATAACTTAAATTCAAAAAAGGCTTTGGCTGGTTCAGACAGCATTAGGGAAGCCCTGAGATACTATCTACTTCTAAGCACCCTTATCGCCTCTCACACTAGACTCCATTACCTGCCAGTAATTGATTTGTTGCAATTTCTGAGTGTAGCCAGTGATTTCCTTATCAGGATTAATAAGAATAGGCAATTACATTTCTGACTCCAAGATAAAAAATACATAGGTTTGCTTATCCCCAATACTCCATATTTTATTCATGTTTTATTCCTAGCTCCATGAGGAGAGAGACTGTACTTCAGATGCCAGTGTTTATGGTATGAACATCTTATTGAGGTGGCTGTAGTGAGGTGGTGCTGTCGAGGAGATGAGAAAATAGGCATCATTGATTCAGCTTTAACTTAGGCTTTCTGACATTTACAATGAGGTCATAAAAATTAACTTGTGCCCTAACTTAACTTTAAAGAGCTCAGCCATATATTCATTGGATTGGGATGCTTAGACATCATTTAAAATGAGTATTTGTAATTTATCATTCCCAAGAGTTATAACTGATGCGATCATCATGTAGATCTCTCAGCAAAAAAGGAAACTCAGTGGTGACCTTGAAGAGGTTGAGCCATTTTTAAGTTTCCAGCAAGCAGTTGCTTTTACCACTAAACATGGAGCTTCTCTATGGCTCACATTGATAATTTCTAGCTATGTCATCTATAAATATCTATATATATTTACATATATAAATATATATATAAATATATATCTCTATAGAGATAGATAGATAGGTAGGTAGGTAGATAGATAGATAGATAGATAGATAGATAGATAGATAGATAGATAGATAGATAGATAGATTTGGAAGGTCAATAGGAGCTGTGATGGACTGAACTGTATCCCCTTGCCCCTCAAATCCATGTCAAAATACTGACCCTACACTGTTATATTTAGAGACTGGACCGTTGATGGGAACCACTGAGCATGAGTGAAGAAGTATATGTGAGGCTGTAATCAGATAAAGATAGTGTTCAGTAAGAAACAGGAGTTTCTTTATGTATATAGGCTCAGAAGAAAGGTCATCTGAGGACACACAGAGATGTGTACATGTCCTGTCATATATGTACATATATTTACAGGCCACTGTGAGGGGCTTTCACTGACGCCACTTCCTATGACACCTTGGTCTTGAACGTCCCGTGTTCTTTACTGTGAGGAAAGAGATTTCAGTCCTTAAGCTACATAGTCTGTGGTTTTTGTTTTGTTTTGTGTTTGGAAGACTGAACAAAGTGTCTTAGGCTCTCTTTGCTTTATACCTATGGTCTTATCCCCAGGCCCACCAAACACCAAGTAAAATTTCAGTGTCATTCAGAGAGCCTGGCCTTGTTACTTTTACTGCATCAGGCTGCAGGTAGATAGCGTTTAAAAGTCTGAAGATTCAAGCTATAAAATAAGGCCTTGGCGAGTGACAGCCTCATGGGTGCTGCTCATCCTGTCCCAAATGTACTGCAGCACTGTTCAAAATCGGGTATTTGTTTCTTTGAGGTTAACAAGCCAAAGGTGAATCTCCTACCACACTTCTGAGGAAGGTTTGACCAGGCTACTCACCTGTCTCTTTGGACCCAAACCATATGATCAACAGGATCATTCTGCAAACAAAACCTTGCCACAACTGTCATTGTCCTTAACAGTTATATTGACATGAATCTGATGAACATCAGAGCACTGCAGAACAACATATGGTCCGAGAGACACATAGCCTAGATTTGCAACCTGCCTGGAATCTGGTTTCATCCAGTCATTTAGAGAGATTTCAGGATAAGAAATATACACACTCTGCTAAAATAAGAATTACGCACATGCTGTTAAAATAATTAAGCTGATCGATTGTGACAAACCATAATGTCTCAGTAGGAAAAAAAAGTAACTGAAGTAAAATGGATTGGGGGACCAGGAAGAGTGAGTTTCTCTTCTTTGCCTCATAGACAGGTGACCTCAACAAGTAAACACTTGGGACTGGGCTTCTTTGTGTAAGTTTAATTGGATTCAAATAGAAGATCAGTCTCAAGTAGATGGAATCAATTAGGAGATCTCTGTTGTTTACTGTCTTTGAGCATGATTCTGGACTTAGGGAAAATAGGGTTCCTTCATGACCTCTCTACTTTGCTCAGCATCAACATTACGTGAGGAATGCAAAGATAAGAAAGTTATCATTAGTTTTGAAGAGCCTTTCCATGGAATTTAAGCAATTTTCTAGAGTTCCATTTCAGTGAGTTTATCTCTCTGCTTGTTTGAGATACCCACTAAACTTGAACGGGTTATTAAATTACTCAGAAAACTGAGGAATGGTTCAGGGGTGGGGTGGGGGCGCAGAGGAGATTGCCTAGTGAGTAAGAATGCTTGGTACACAAGCCTGAGGACTTGAGTTCAAATCCCCAGATTCAAAATTATAAAAAGTCAGTCTTGGCTACACATGCCTATAAGTCCGGCATTAGGAGACAGGGACCAGTAGATTCCAAATCTGCAGGCTCAGTGAGAGACTCTACCTCAAGGGAATAAAGTGGAGGCACATAGAACAAAGTACTTAACCTCTTCCCTCACATGCATACATATGCATACCACACACACACACACACACACACACACACACACACACACACACACAGGAAAATAATGAAGTATTTCATCTTCCTCCTACTTCCTCCAAGAATTTGCAATGATGCACAAAATAAATTTTAGTTAAGGAAATCAAATATAAATATAAATCAAATATAAATCAGAAGATATAAAATAGTTGAAAAGTTTATCCGTGAGGATACATGTATTTATATACTGCATCACTGTAAACAAAGTAGTTTTAAGAGAAAGTTGGACTAAGAACGTGTGAGAGAAATATACCGCTGCAAATTCTTCTGTTTACTTTTCTGGTTTCCATTTTATGATTAAATCAGTGGTGCCAATTATATTTCACTGTCCTGCCCCACCAGTACTCCAGTCAGTGTTTTAGCATGTAATGGCATCTTCAGTATATTGCAGTGGATGAGAATAAAATATTTTAGTTGGTTTTTTCTCATTGGTAATTTCTTTACTGGTATCCAATAAAAATAGAACACTGAATCATAAAACCTTAATTAACTTCATAAACTAAGATATCCTGAGGGAACTCTGGCTTTGATTGGTAGAAAACTTGCACATATTTTGTTAGAACTCTAAATACTCACCAAACCTTGTGTTTTTTGCTTTGATGATACGGCAAAGCAAGACAGGTTTGAACCTTAGGTCTTACTGTTTGCTACTATAGTAGTTTGAGGAATAACAGTTTTTTTTAATGTGTGTGCATGTATGGTATGTGGGTTGTGTATGTGCAAGAGAGTGTGCATGGTATGTGTGTATGAGTGGTATGTGGTATGTATGTGTGTTGTGTCTGTATGCATGTATGTGTGTGGAGTGTGTGTATTGTGTGTTTTTGGGAGAGTGGGAGACTGTATGCGTGTGACAGTAAGCATATTTCAAGCTTAGTTTTCTCTTTTCATTGCATTTGTGTGTGTGTGTGTGTGTGTGTGTGTGGCAGGGTCTCTTGTTTCCGCCATACTGCATTCCAGGCTGGCTGACTAGGCTGGCTTCCTGGGGATTCTCCAGACTGCCTCATGCCTATATGCAGAATTTCTGGACTTACAGAGGTGTGGCACTGAAGTTAGCACTTTTTTAAAGATAGGTTCCAGGAATTGAACTCATATTGCCAGATTTGTGAGCAAGTAATTTAACCACTGAGCCATCATGCCAACTCAGGACACAGATTTTGTTAGAGATTATACTAAAAAATAAAAATCAATCAATCAATCAATGACTAAATGAATTTTTAAAAATGCTGGATAATTTGTTTAAAAACTAACAAACAAAACCCAACAACGACTGGAGGGGGGGTTTCTTCAAATACCTTGGGTCTTCTTTTTCTTTTTCTCTTTCTCTTTCTCTTTCTCTTCCTCTTCTTCTTCATCTTCCTCTTCCTTTTCCTTTTCCTTTTCCCTTTTCACTGTGATAATATCTACTGATGACTACTTCCTAGAGAGCCCAAAAATGGTTCTCCTCAAGGACCATTAATTCTGCCAACTCCCTCCACTTTCCTGAAGTGATAGGATAGAGCCACTCTTAGTTTGCCTGTCTTCTGAAATATGATGAGCAAAATATTAGCATTCAAACTACTCTCTTTATGTGAGGCTCCAGAGAGTGCAGAGTCTAGTTATAAACAAGTCAGACCTTTAACTTGTCAGGATTATAAACCTTGATAATTCCAAATTTAAAAACTGCTAGTAGTTGCTATGGTCCAGATATGGAAGAAGGAATCATTCTGAATGTCTACCATCTGCTATGTTCCCTTGTCAATCATTTTCCCAGCACATACAATGACAAGCAGAGGAGCTCCAATTAGCATTCACATCTTTATTTTTGAACATAGACATGCAAATATCACCAGCTCAATTTGACCCACATCCCTGGCTTCACTGCTAAAGAAGCCTCTGTTTCTCCAAGTATTTGAAGGATTTGTGATTTAGCTTGGGATGGTCCTCATTAATCACAGCACACATAATGACTTTCAGGTATTCTCTAGGAGCATGAAGCAAAGACAGCTCAGCAGGGCTTTAGGCTGGAATTTACCCAAACGGATCAATGAAGATTTTGCTGGTGTTACCACGGCTGGATCATATTGGTGTGGTAAAGAATAAAAGTTGTAGCGCTAGCCTTTCATTGTCATGAGTGGCCTTGGCTCTGTATTATATTTAGGTGAAGAATGCAAGGTTATCAACAATTTTGGAAGCTGTAGAAACTGTGACACTGAAATGACATGGCCAGGACCCTGTTCTCATGGCTTCACAGAGAAAAGATACTAACGCAGAATGGCAGCATCCCTGATCCTCGGGCTAAAGTGTTGATACTTCAAGTTGTCACATCCTTATGTCCATTTTCTTTAAGCTGTTTTAAGCTATTCTCAGGGAATCTGAATACCTTGACATGCCCCCTGGGATCTTAGATCTATGGATTTATACCTAACAATGTGTATCTTAATGCTTAAAACATACAGCAAATAATCTCACACTTAAAGCCTGGGAAATGGAGCACCCAGAATTAATCTGAGTAATTGTGAGTTGAAATCAGAGATGGAAAAACATGTAGAACTGACTTAGATGAGGCCGTCTGTACAACTGATTGTGTGTATTTTCTAATTCAGACTTTCCCAAGGAATTAATATTTATGAAGCATTTTGTAAATATAAGCCTTTCAACATCTGTGCAGTTATGATTTGTAAGCTGAATTTTACAGAAGAGCAAATGGACCCAGAGAAGCTCAGTCATTTTCAGGGATACACAGTGAATATGACCAGCATGTCTCAGTTAACGCTTGCCAACTTAATAGTTTGAGTTTCCGTAACACAGAAGGATTCAGTTTAGGGCATATTAACTATTTCTACTCTTTCCCAGCAGTCACATTTTCTAAACTATTTTGCCTCTTTTGGACAAGTCTATTAATTTCATACATGCACTATCAGGGGAAAAGGTAGTTTCAGCAAAGAAGTATATAGTTTGTTTATAGTAACCATGTTGAAAGTAAAGATTTGAGATACTGGGAATGCAGAGAACTCGAATAATTAAAATACAGTCACAGTATAAGGCACCTTAAAGACATCTTGGCAGCCTCAGTTGGAAACAACCAACTATTGGTCTAGTCAGAAGCACCTGCCCTTTGAGATAAAGATTGTGTTGCAGTTAGAACATCAAAGAAGACACACACATCACCATTCTAGCATCTTCTCTTGAGAAAGCAGCTATCTCCCTGACAAGTACTGGACCTCCTTCTCTGAGGATGCACTCTTCTGTGATGTTGGTCATGAGAAGTCAAGGATGAAATTGCGAATACTCAAGACTTTTTTGATGTGTCTTTCATGATGTCATGATTTGGGTTTATAGTGCACTTATTTTTAAAATAATATTTATTTATTCATTTGTTCGTTTGTTTGTTTACATCCCAAATGCTGTCCCCTTCCAGTTCCCCTCCACAAGGGACCCCTAGATATTCCCCTACCCTGGTGCATCAAGTGTCTGCAGGATTAGGCACATCTGCTCCCACTGAGGCAGCTCTGTTGGAAAGTGGGTTCCACAGTCAGGCTACAGTTGGAGGGGCAGCTCTTGCTCCCATTGTTGGGGGAGGGGTGCTCGTGGAGCTGCATATCTACATGTGTGCCATGGGTGTTGGTCCAGCCTGTGAATGCTATAGAGCATTTTTAAGGACCAAATTTCATGAACCGTTCCTTATTCCATTCCTCCTTCCCTGGTTCCAAGAGGATGTTGCCACCCCTACCCTCAACACCACCAGGCCTCCCCACTCCCAGGAACCGCAAGTCTCTGGAGAGTTAGGTGCATCTTCTCTCACTGAGGCCAGACCAGGCAGTCCTCTGCTGTGTATGTGTCTGGAGCCTCATATCAGCTTGTGCATGCTGCCTGGTTGGTGGCTCAATGTCTGAGAGATCTCAGCAGTCCAGGTTAGTTGGGACTGCTCATTTTCCTATGGGGTCGCCCTTCTCCTCAGCTTCTTCCAGTCTTTCCCTAATTTAACCACAGGGTTCCCAGTCTTCTGTCCATTGGTTATGTGTAGGTATCTGAGTCTGACTAATCTTTGGTCCGGGCCACTTGGAGAGCAGCCATGCTAGACTCCTTTTCTTATTCTATTTTTGCTCTAGTCTCAGGAGCATTTCCATCAATATATATGCTAATATTTAAGATTCTTCATTAGAGTGAAGTCATCTCACTTTTCAGTCCCGAATCTCCTCAAACATCACTCCCTCAAGTCTGGCAATATAAACCTGGGCTTTGTTGTTTAAAGGAGGAACACTTTATTTTCAAGAGTGGTCCCTACTTAGCCCCACGTGTAACCTCTTGTGTTCTTCACAGTTCACAAATCCTGCTATGTATGGAAGGTAAAGTTCTTTCCTGGGTTTTCTGTTTATTTGTGGTTTTCTTTCTACATACGATTCTAAAATCTCAGGAAAATATCTGGATTTTGTATGTTAGTTGCTGAAAAAAAACATAGAAATAAGGATTTACTATTTTACATGTTCATATCTTCTTTGGAAGACAGGCAATCCTCAATCTCCCCCTCTCCCCCCAACTACACAGGATCCTCAAAATAAAATCTCACGATTACTTCAGCTCTAACCCTTGTCCATTAGAAGGCTGCTTCAGTAACAGAGAAGCTAGTTGCTAACAATCTTAAAGGAGCCAGGATTGGATATTCTGTATCTTTCCAGAAAGTACCTTGGGTTCTCAAAGTTGAACCGGGAGAGTCTATTCACTCACTTTTCATTTGCCACATAACTCACAAATACCCAGTCTTTGCCTGCCCATGGCTATGCTCTTTGTTCCTGTTCTTAGTCTTAGTTCCTGAAGTCTTACATCCTGAATCTTTCGAGTGGCCACATTTTCATACAGTGGTAGCTCACTCACATACATTACTTCTACCGGCCAAAGTTGCCTGCCACACACATCACTAAGAGTGCTCTGAAATAATTAGTTGTTAAATGATATTCTTGATTACATGGTGGCCCATCTCACACCTATTTAATATTCAAGAAATTCAGTGCTGTTACCATCCCATCCTCAAAATCAGTGATTTGCCTAATCAAAACTGTCGTTTTGGGTTTATGTTGTATTTTCTTGTTGATAAAGGCCCACCTCCAAAAGCCACCATGTTACAGCCTATTAGATGTATGAACATCCCAGAAATCCTGGTAAGTAATTCCAGATTCTAAGGAAAAGAGCAGAGCTCTTAAGGTTATTTTTCTCTCCTTATCTTCTGCACATGCTTTTTTCTCTGCCTGGTGTGAGCAGGGTCAGGGTAACTTGAAGATATTGCTTGGGTGCAGAGCTTACGAGTCATTGCAGGATGGGCTCTGCATACATATAGCTCCTAAGCTACTTAAATATCCACGCACACGCGTGGACATCTACGTAAGACTGCATTGTGTGTGCTTGTGCTATGACTCTGTGTGGGTCTTCTGACCTCAGAGGAATCCCTGCAATTCCCTGAACTCTGGAAATAGCAAGATGAGGCACATAGTTCTTTCCCTGTCCTTGGTGACTGGTACCCCTGGGTCCCAAGAATCTGCAATGCCTCATCTCCCAAGCAGCTAATCAGAGGAGACTGTGAAGATGAGAAAGGCTATACGTGGAACCAACCAGGAAAGAGCCGGTTTGCCCAAGATGATGCCTCTAAAGCTAGGAACCTTGAATCTGTTGATTTACTTACAAAGCCTTGGGAAACTGGAAGGGAGGCAAAGCCACCCAGAATCTAAAATCCTCTGAGATAATTTCTGTCATCGCCTTGGAAGCCACACTGCTCTGGCTGCTCTCCAGCGCTGGAGGGGTCACAGAGTCCAGGCAGTGCTGTGAGCAGAGACAGAGACTGCAATTCGGCGGCGCCACCCGGACACTTTGCGTTCCGGTGGGCTTTGCGCTCTGAAGATGTGTCCCCGCACCTTCTTCCCAGGCGCTGTGCGGGAGGTCTGAAACAGCCCAGCTGGTGACTCGAAAGGGAGTTTCTAGAAGCTCCATCTCTGCTGCCTCCCCTCCCCTTCAGATTTGGAATTTTACCCTCTCCAGGCAGCTGCTCCAGCTATACAACATCCGCCCGCCCTCCGAGGGGACGAGGTGCCACCGACGCCGCTTGCCTCGGGCCGGTCCGAGGGCTTGACCACAGTGCCGCGGTGTCGCGGATGCTCCCGAGCTGGGGCTGGGGACTCCCCGCCCTTGCGCGCGACCCCGCGGCCGGGCAGGCGGCGCTTGCAGCGGGCAGGGGGCGGGCAGGGCAGATGGGACTCGTCCGGGGGTAGCCTCCTCCTCTGCATCCTGCCCGCGCATCCCGAAGCCCAGTCGCATCCTCCGCCTCTGCCTCGGCGGCTGCCAGCCTCCGCCTCGCGCCACCTCGGCCTGCCGCCGCCCCCGCCGCCGCGCCCCCGGTGGCTGTGCCTCGGCGGAGCCCGGAGGGGGCCTGTGGCGCGTCGACCGCCCGCTCGGCTCGGCTTGGCCAGGAGGCGTGCATGCCCCTGCTGCCCGTGGCGCTCATCAGCAGCATGCTCTATTTCCAGATGGTGATCATGGCAGGGACGGTGATGCTGGCTTACTACTTCGAATACACAGACACGTTCACTGTGAACGTGCAGGGATTCTTCTGCCACGACAGCGCCTACCGTAAGCCCTACCCGGGCCCAGAGGACAGCAGCGCGGTGCCCCCGGTGCTCCTCTACTCGCTGGCCGCTGGCGTCCCGGTGCTTGTGGTAAGCTCCGGGCTGCTAGCCCTCTCTTGCCTTCAGCAGGTTGAGACTCAGCCGGGAGGACCAGGCAATACCAGCCTTCACCATCTAAGTTCCTCTAACTTGGTGGCAGTCCTCTTCCCCCAGAGGACATTCTTCTGGGGAGCATGGGGGTGGGTGAGAAGAAAGCACCCCTGTCTCTCCAAACCACCCCTGCACCCTCTGCTTGAGCCTGCAGGCTGGGTGGCTCAAAGACGGGGAATAGACCTGCAGAAGGTGTAGGGTGGGTGGCAGAGATAGGAAGGGAGTGAGCCTCTGAAACAAATAGACTTGGTCCCTTCTGTGGTCCTGTCTAACGGGTCTTGGTTCTGAATTTTGGTAGGAAGGGAAGCAGCAGCTTGGGGTGGGGTAAAGGAATCAGATGCTGGGATGGGGAAGTGACCCCAGTCAGCTGAGGCTGGGGTACATGCTCCTGTTTTATCTGCCTCCTTTCCTTCCTGATGAAAAGAGTCTGATGCATTAGGCCGAAGATCGGCTCACAAGTATCTAAAAATGTCTTTGGGCATCTGTAAAAGAAGAAGCCTCAGCAACAGGACTTTGCTGAAAAGCAGGAGCAGAGGAACCTGCAGCACAAGAGCACTTTAGATTTATTTAAAGGCTATCCTCTCCTTGGACTACACTAGCACTAGCACTAGCACGTCCTCTCTTCCTCGCTGGATTTAAAGTTTCTCTCCTCCCTCTTCTCTGCCTGTAGGTCTTTCTGCCTCTCTCTCTCACTCTCTCCTTTCCTAGTGTGTGTGTGTGTGTGTGTGTGTGTGTGTGTGTGTGTGTGTGTGCATGTGTGGTGAGACAGGGAGAAACAGAGAGGCAGAGACAAAGAGAGAGACAGAAAGACAGAGAGAGGGAGAGAGGGAGAGGCAGAGAAAGAGACAGAGACATGACAAGACTATGTAAGACTATATAGAATGGTCTCACACACAGGGGATGTAACTCTTGAGCTAATAATTACATCACAATATACATATATGAACACAATCCAAAGATTTTGTTTTGTTTTGTTTTGTTTTTTGTTTTGTTTTGTTTCTTGGTGGCAGATGAGTGATGTTTCTTTGGAGACCAACCTCACTACGGTTCCTTTACATTGACAAAATATCTGAGGTTCCCTTCCCATGATGCTCCATCTTCTTTCTTTCTTCCCTCTCTCCCACTCACCACAGAAGGAATAGGAAGTGAAGTTAGAGAATGAAAGGGAAGGCAAGGGAACTTGGGCTTTTATTTTCCATAGCTGAACTGGGGAATCCCGATAAGTGTATCGGCTTCATTCATTCTTAAAAGTCTTTTCTCCCCTAGTCAGGGAAGTGATTTAAGAAATTTCAAAATGAAAAGTTCTTACCACAAAACTGGAATAATATAAACAAAGCGAGCAAGTTCTTGCTAGCTTCTAAGTAACTCTGTTTCTCATACACAGAATGATTTCAACCTCAGCTTGAGGGTGATGGTTGGGGGGGGGCGGTGTTAAGACTTCCTTGTCCTCAAAAGCCTTTACTTTGTTATTGTTTTTGACACTGGATTTGCTAAAATGTGTCAGAAATCCTCAATGCAGTTTCAAGCTCCAGTTCTCTCCCTCCCAGTTTGAAAAGTTGCCAGAGCAAAAGCTGGCCTAGTTTCTGGGGACTTTTGCCTCTGCAGCTTCTGTGTTTTCAGGCACATGCTTTCTAGGAGACTAAATAGCTCAGAGATTTTTTTTTTTTGATTTTTTTTTTAAAGGAAAATGCCTACTGCTTTGGGGTCATTGATTTATTTGCAACCACAATCAGTAAATTCTGTGACTTTTATTTCGGTAATGGCCATTCAGTGTCTTCAATGAGATAGTGCTTGTGAGTCTCGAACCAACTATCCTTGGTGGCAGGTGCCAGTTTAGAGTTGAGGGCACATTGGTCCAAGATTTTGGTGATTCCTCGCTTAGAGGAGACCTAGGGAGAACCTAAGAAGGGGAAGGGAGCTAACCACTGAGTGGAACTGAGCTGTTTCAGTCACGTGCATGGAAGGAACAGCCTTTCAGGAGATCTTACCTTGCCTTACGGTAAGAGGAAACATGTCATGACTGGAAACATCATGAAATGACAGCAAAAGGTAGATCTATCTGGTGTTCATATATCCAGAGGACTAGTGCCAAGTGCCAAGTACCAAGCTCCTGCTACACCCAAAGAACATCCCTGAAAGATGGGAGCTGCCTGCTGGGCCTGAAGTGCAGTGACAGAAAACGTAGAAATTGGTGAAAGGGAGGCTCCAACTTGGCTTTCTTCTTTTGACCATTAGTTCTCAGATATGTATGAATAGATTTAAGACTCAATGTGAAGAGAAGGAAGTGTTGAGTTTTGGTTGACTGGACTCTGTTTCATTCTCTGCTCACAGGAACGGTGCATTCTGTTAGGACGTGATAAGCCAAAACAGCAGTGGCAGCTGTTTTTGCTCCATTCTTGTCAAGAACATGGCCTTAAGCATAGCATACCCGTTTCTCTGGAGAATAGCATCAACATCAGCAATACCCAACCAAAGGGGAATTAGTACTTTATTTTTGGATACTTGAGAATATCCTCCACACACCAATGGGGGAACCCAGTAATGTTTGTATCATCTCTGAGATCCGCTCATATTATTTTCATAAAATATTTTGTTTTCATTTTGTTATTTCTTTTCTATGAGTCTTTAGCTTGCATGTATGCCTGTGTGCCACATACATGCCTGGTGTCCAAAGAGGCAAGAAAAAGGTTTCGGACCCCTGGGTCTAGAGTTATAAACAATTATGAGCTGCCACGAGGGTGCTGAGAATTGAATCTAGCTCCTCTTGAAGAGCAGACAGTGCTCTTAACCACAGAGTCATCTCTCCAGCCCTTTCATGAAAACATTTTGGGAAGCAGGTGCTGAGCTCAAGGACCAAAGTTAAAAGGTAACCCTAATGCCCTACTGATTTTAACCCTAGTCTATCAAACTTCAAAGTCTATATTCTTTCTGTTATAATACATTAATTCAATCTGCTCATAATCATTTTAATTAAGTGTTTCAAACCTTTCCCTTTATTTATATATAAATAAATATATTCATATGCATAAATATATATTTAATATATTTTGACTGGTAAGGTTCATCTTTATTTACTTGTTTACTTAATTTTTTATGTATGTTCCTAACCTGAAAAGTAATCTAGAGAAGTTGGTCTCCTCGGTATTTCAACCTGTAGATTACTTTTTCTTTGTCCAAAATGTAAAGGCCTGTGTCTTTTGGATTGCACTGCATTTATTTATTTGCCCATTTATTTACAAGCAGTAAGGTATACTCTTTCTGTATAGAGCAAGTAGCCCGAGACTTGTGAGACTTAATCCTGAGATTCCAGGCACATGACTTTACCTGGATGGACTTTAAGATTGAAAATTCCATTTGCTGTGAAACCGTGAACAATTTGTTTACATTTATTCATCCTCAATTTTTCCAGTCACAGAATTTTGCATATTAAATCATTTATAACATACAAATACCCTTCATGGCTCACGGTCCACACTTTCTCACACCTCAGTGACATGTATGTTGTATTTCTCACACCTCAGTGACATGTATGTTGTATTTCTCACACCTCAGTGACATGTATGTTGTATTTTTGTGGGTACTGGGGATTGAACTCAGGGACTGATGTTCTTATCCCATCATTACTATAGTAAAATACTGATCAGGAAATGTTTCCCAAATTCCCTGTATTCTAAATATTTGTCTCTTAGAGTAGCTGCTGCAAAGGCAGAGTAGCTACTCCAAGGGTAATTTCAGACATAAACTACAGTTGCTCATTTAAGTAGTTTACAGTTTAGTTTGAGAAATTTAAAACAAACTAATAATCACAGTAACTGTGAAAAGGTATATGCTTGACTGGGTGTGGTGGTACATACCTATAGTAGCAGCACTCAGCGACTGAGGCAGGAGGATTATCAATGTCACCTTAATCTGAACAACATAGTGAGTTGAAGATTAGTCCTAGGCACACCGTAAGACCCTGTATCCACAAAACAAACACTAACAAATCACAGTTTAGTTCCTGTCGATGAAAAAAAAAAAAAAGGAAAGGAAATAGATTAATATATAGACAATAAAGAAATGTTCCACCTGACCTCTGGTGACACAGAGAGGGACAGGATCACTTTCTTTTGGAGGTCTGAAGGAAGACTTCATGAAGACTGCCCTTGAGAAATGCCTTATTTATTTAATTAATTGTTGACAGTGTGGACACCAGGAGCTTCGTGTGAATACTAGGAAAGTGCTGTGTTGCTGAGCTACATCCCCAGCCCTTAGGAGGTGTCCTGAAGGAGGGGTTGAAATTAATAGAGGAGTTAAAAATTCTCAGGCGCAGTTGTATGGGCCAACCCATGAACTCAGAGAATGCAAAACATCCTTTTCAAACAACTACTGATCTGCCTGATTTGTGGGAGTGGCGTTTGTTGGGGCAAATGGGGTGCATGGTTGGAGACAAAGACTGAAGTCATATGGGTTTCACCTAATAAATATAACAGTGGTGGATTAGGGACATAGTCGGATGGGTTGTGTTTCAGAACATGTCAGGGCAGGGAGATGGACATCGAGGATTTTTCTATTACCAAAATGGGTACCAAAGATCATTTTAGCCTCCATGGCTGGATCATGTGATATTATTTCAATAGTCCTTCCTTCCTTCCTTCCTTCCTTCCTTCCTTCCTTCCTTCCTTCCTTCCTTCCTTCCTTCCTTTCCTTCTTCTCTCTCTTCTCTCTCTCTCTCTTTCTTTCTTTCTTTCTTTCTCTCTCTCTCTCTTCCTTTCTTTCTCTTCCTTTCTTTCTTCCTTTCTTTCTCTCTCTTTCTTTCTTTCTTTCTTTCTTTCTTTTCTTTTTCTTTTTTTGATAACTTTAAAAAATTAGATATTTTCTTTATATACATTTCAAATGTTATCTCCTTTCCTGGTTTCCCCTTGAAAACCCCTTATCTCATACCCTCTCCCCCTGCTCACCAATCCACCCATTCCAGATTCCCAGTCCTGGCATTCCCATACACTGGGGTATCGAGCCTTCACAAGACCAAGGGCCTCTCCTCCCATTGATATCCAACAAGGCCATCTTCTGCTACATACGTGGCTGGAGCCATGGGTCCCCTCTGTGTGTACTCTTTGGTTGGTGGTTTAGTCCCTGGGAGCTCTGGGGTTACTGGTTCGTTCATATTGTTGTTCCTCCTATGGGACTTCAAACCCCTTCAGCTCCTTGGGTCCTTTCTCTAGCTCCTTCATTGGGGACCCCATGATCAGTACAATGGTTTTCTTCGAGCATCCACCTCTGTATTTGTCAGGCACTGGCAGAGGCTCAATAGTACCTTGAAGAAGAACAACACACAACTTTTTTTTTTCACAAAGATGATATGGCTTATAGATACTTTGAAAATGGTGCTGAATAGATTGACCCATATAGCATTTCTTAAATCAGATTTTCACCTAATATGAATATAAGCTTAATAAGTGACCTTGGTTTTCACTAATTAAAAGAACTAGTGTTTAGAATGACCCTTGCTCCCCAAATTTGGACTTGCTGACTACCAAGATGTATCCTTGTTTAGATTTATGTGAAACATATTTGCCATATCCAGTGTGGCCACAGGAGCAGGGCTGGTTTGAAGGTTGGGATATGCACAGTTAATGTTTCAGAATTCTATTTCTAGGAAGGTACCACTAGCATCTGAGACTTGGATTTGAGGAATGTGCCCACAGCTTCATTCCAAGTGCAGTGGAGGCAGATGATGACAGACAATAATTTTCTACTCAGGGTTCTTTCTTTTAGAAAGCCTTGCTTTGGAAATCCACACCTGTGCTGTGCCACAGAAAGCCGTTAGATGAGTCTGTGCTCTTAGTCTGGCTTCTCTTACTAATTAGCCAGCTGCTTAGACCAAATTTCCTATTTCATAAACCAGAGATTTTAAAAAATAACCTCATAATTTCCAGTGGGACAGGGTGACTTATGCTGTTATTCCCCCCCCCCCCAAAAGCAGGCAGATATCTGTGAGTTCTAGGGCAGCCTGTTCTACATAGGGAGTGGGAGGCCAGTCTAGAATACCTAGTGAGATCTTATCTGAACTAAAATGGAAAACAACAACAATAACAACAAAGAAACAAACAAAAATAACCCAAATAACCCCGAATCACATTGAACTCCTGGAGAGCTATTGCATGCAGAAGTTCAGACTCTGAATTCTCTTGCTTGGGTTGAAGTCTAGTTGGCCATTTTGCAGTGGTAGGAACTTAGGTCTGTGTGTCCCTGTGTCTGTGTTTCTTCCATGATAAAATGGAAGTGATGGGAGAATTGGCCTTGTGGGGTTATTGTGGATGTAAAATCAAACATGCATAAGTATCAGAGTAGGGTCCCTCTATACTTCATGTGTTGCTTTAGTCAGTGCCCTCGCCAGTCACATGTCCTGTCCTTACAGTCATTTTGTCAATAGCTACAAGATATTCAGTGAGGAATCATTATCAGAATTGGTTTATTTAAATTCATTAATACAATCCATTCCCACAGTATAGTTATGAAAGTGACTGGTGTGTAGGGAGCATAAGTGGACTCTTCCAGGGTCTTACAAGGACAGTGCCACCCTCAAGCCTGTGGATTTACCTCTCCTGGTAAAATACTTTATCCCTGACATGGTAACTAGTCTGTTAAGACTTTTTAGTCATAGTGATTCAATCCAAGAAAGTCAACATTTTCTCAAACCTTTTGTCCTGGATTTCAGTTTTCTTGTTTTGATGGTAAACTGCACACCCCACTGTAGAGATTGGTCTCCATGTGTGATGTAGGAAATTGCTTTGTTTCCTCTTCAGCTTGGAAGTGTTGCAGAGAGGTGGGTGGTAGCAGAAGGGAGTCAGAGTTTTGTTGTTCTGCTTTGAAGCCTAGCTGTTATTTCAGTGTCACACACCGAGCAGGGGCTGCGGGCACACACATTTGTGGAGATCCACAGTCTTCCTCTAGATTTGCAATCTGTGGTGAGACTCTTTCTCTAGGGCCTGTTTCTTAAAATAAGGAAGACTCAGTACTAGAGTTTCACAATGTCACAAATGCATGGAAATTGGATGTATGTGTATATATGCAGAAGCAAAGTTTAAGATATATTGTTAATATTCCCTAAATGAACTACTCTTGGGGGCAGGGTCTGTGGATCTGCTGGAAGCCCTGCTAATACCTTTTGTTGTTCCTTAGAAATAAGCACTCATATCCATTCATTCATCCAGATGCCCCTTCCCCCTTTCGTCTTCCATTTTCTTTCCCTTTCCATTTTTAAAGATTTCTCTTTGTCCTTCTTTATTTCATCCATCACTTCTTTCCACACTGATAAGGCGATGGTGGCAGGAAGCAGGAGCATAGCTTCATTTCTCCTGCTTCCTTCTCTTTTCTACCTTCCCTTCCCTCTCTTGCTTGCTTCCCTCCTGTCCTGCTACCTGTCACCCCCAAGTCAGCCTTGTCGTTTCTTTGAGACAGTTGCCTTAACTGAAATACGTGGGCTTCCTTCTCTCTGTCTTTCAAAGCTTTGATGAATAGCAGACAAGAAAGAAAGCCAACAATGTTACTTCATAAATGCAGTAAGAGACAATGAGAACATTCCATGCAGGTTGTGTAGCCACCCAGGCCTTGGCCGGAGGTCTGTGTCTGTAGCTCTATTTTGACAGCATGTGTTCTTCATCCAGAAAAAAACACGTATGAGTTTTACCTTCTTTTCACTGACTTTCTTATACACACACTGGCACAGGTAAAGAGATAGAAGTCTAAATGGGTCTAACTAATGATTTGAACTATTACTCTAGTGTGTCATGCTGCATTCTAAAGTACTTCTGTAACTTTAAATATTGTTAAGATTCTTATTAAGAATCATCTTGGTCATTTCTGTAATTTAAAGTAGATACAGTTTGGGGGGGGGGAGTACAGGAATGCCCTTGTTAAGTATGCACCAAAACACAGGAAGTCTTGTTTTTTGTTTTGTTTTGTTTTGTTTTTGTTTTTTACCCCATCAAGCAGAAATCTGTAGACTTTTTCAATGATAACAAGGCATCTACCATGCAGTAGGCACAGTGCTTTTAACCAGACTTCTAAAAGGAATAAGGAATAACTCCTACTCTTCAACAATTCAGACCCTATTAGTAAAAATTACCTCTCAGCTTCAGTTCTCTTGTGTATAAAACAGACCTAAGAATACATAACCTGATCACTTACACCAATTAAAAGCCATATTTGTGCTATGTGTTCAGGTGATGGCAGCTGCTCTTCCACTACAAACGGCAGCTATTCTTATTGATAGCCCTGAGTAAAATGACATCACACAAGCTTAATCATCTTTGAATGAATGAGGTAAGCCATTTACTGTTCACATTAATTCTTTCGGATAGTGTGCACACCTCCAGAGAGCTTTTGCAATTTGCTTCAGTTGGTACATGACACGTTGGAAATTGGAACCTATTACTTCAAGTCCAGGACTCTGGTAGCTCCGTAGGGTGGGCCACTCATTTGATTTGTAGTATAAACCATTGCCTTCCTAGCAGTAGAAGAGTTAATGCAAATTGAGTTAATATCAATGTGCTCTTTGCCATATGCCTGTTAATCTAGAGTCTCAGTTAATAAAAGTTGAAAAAAAAAATCCAACCCTTGGAAAGGGGAGTTTAAAATCTATGTTCAAAGATATAAACTCTCTTTATTTCTAAAATTATCACAATGGCCAGTAGGACTTGATTTTCTGAGATCTACATTCTCACTCATATGTTGTCACACCAAGGATCATTGCCTGTAGTTAGGAAGATCCTGCTAACAGTCGTGGAAACTCATAGAACATTACTTGGATGAATGATATTTTAAAATATGTAAAATGGAATTATATCAGCACTATTTGAACTATTTCTGAGAATGCCAGTTTTCACTCAGCAGGCTGGTTACTTTTTTAGTCTTATTATGACAGATGTAGTTTGAGAATCACTGTCAGCAAAATTACCACTTTTTGAAGGGATAAAAACAGAATTTTAGATATTTTTCAAAACAGGTACATTAAAAACTAATGACAAATTTTGTATACATATTTTACGCAGAGAGAACATGTGGGCATCAGTGTGTGTGCGAGTGTGTGTGTGTGTGAAAATGTGTTTGACATTTAATACATTTATAAATTCAGTTTTATCTCCATGTGTCTCACTTGTCTGATTTTTTTTCTGCTCCAAATCAGCTTCTTAGAACACTCTTTGCAGTCCAACCAGTAATCCCCTGGCTTAGATCTCTTGGATTCTACAAGTTGGATATGAATTATGATATTAAAATAATTTTGTGCTGTGGATTTTAATGCATTATTATTCATATTCCCATTATTAGATTTGAGATTATTCTTATAAATCTACTTCTTTCAGTTTTGTTTTGCTGGATATCTAGATTGTTGTTTTTGATAAATAAGCTATCAGGGCACTCATTGAGGTTGTGTGATGAAGTTGTAATGAATATTAATTCAAATATCGGGCCAGATTCTGCTGAGACTTCAGTTATTTAATAGCTTTTTACTGCAGGCACAAGTGTCCAAATAACTCTTAAGTTCCCTGAAGCCTCAGCTCTTTCTTTGTCTGCAGAGATGTTTTAGATTCATGAAATGCTGTTTGAAGGGTCAGCACAGTCAAGGTAGAATCTGTGTCATTCAATTGACATAGTGAAAACTGACAATACGTGGGTTCTTCTGTCTTCATCAAGATTCAACCATTATGAAATAGGCCACACCAGCATCATAATCCTTTCTCACTCAGGTATGGGAATATAATCTCATTCACGTCGCTTGAAACTTTTCCTTTCATGTATAGACATTTTAGTAACTCATCATGATAATTACAAGTCACTCTTTTCATCAACATAGAAAATCCTTTTATTTCTGTTCTCATTGATAATTAAGTCCCTTGTTAATTAACATACAGATAACAAAGAGGCTTTGGCAGATTCTTTGAAATAATAAGACCTGTTTTAGTTTTCTGTCACTGTGACAACATACCTGGGATGATTAGCATAAAAGAAAGAAGGGTTCAGTGTGATTCATGGTTTCAGTCCAGAGTCACTTCACTTCTGGGCCTTGGATGAGGGAGACAGTTTATCAAAGTCAAAGTACATGAAGGGACAAAGCAATTTACCTCACATTGGCCAGGCAGCAAAGAAACAGTGTTTGCATTTATAACAAAGCCCTCCTCCAAGAAGCCATTTAGTTATTACTTTGTCAATGGATTAATCTTCCACTGAACTCAGAGCACCTGTGATCCAATCCTTCCGAAAGCCCCAACTCTGCACACTGCAGTACCATGGACCATGGTCTTCAACACACCATCTTCATCCCTGGAAGTAGAGCATCAGTAAGCTTATATGTACTCATGCGTATCACACACATCATCCTAAGGTCATTTGCAGACATAATGACTAAGGGACTGAGTCTTCTTTGACCCACCATTTCTTGAAAATATATACTCCAGATACCTCATCTAAATGGTGGAATGCATAACTACTTTTGCCATATAGCCACTTTCCTATTTTGCTAGCCTATGAAATGCTCATTTATTTCCTGAGAATATACATTGTGTTTGGCACTGTAAGAAAAGTTCTAAAACAAATACAAATGGAGTCATAGAAAGCAGGGCTAGGAAAAGTTCCTTTGCTTCAGCCAGTCTCAGCTTCCCCTCTCTCCTGTCAGATTTTCTTGCTCTGAATAAATATGTGGTGAATAGCTTTCATGGGCAGCTTACTCTGAGGTGAATACTTGAAGGGGTTAAATTGGTTGTTGCAACTGTCAAAAACAGGGACTAAAGTCTCCCCTATATTCCAAAGCAATTTTGGCAATAGTTGAAACATTATAGCGTACTGAAGCCAATGCATTGCAGACATATCTGCATATTATTGAACTAATAGAAGTCAGACTTGTGTAGATACAACCCAAACCTCTGTGTGTTTCTCAGGCATTCAATAGTGACAGCAGAAACTGTCCTTTGTTGAAATCTCCATTTTGGACTCAGCACCCTCTCAGCTGGGGTACATAGAAGCATCTTGTATTTCCAGAGACCTCATCAAAGCGGAATGTCAGGGTCTCACAGACAGTGAACCCGAGCAGCCTCTGAGAGACGCTGCACCTGGGGATTCATCTTGGAATTTCAAATGAACCCTTGACATTTTCCATTGAAAGGACAAAACAGGATCTTTGGGTTGGTGACAATGACCTCTTCCTTCCCATGTGCCTGGGCAGTATTTGCTCAGTTACTTAAATGAAGAGTCTTAGTCATAACTACGTGACGCTCCTCTTAGTCTTCCACAAAGGGACGTCTGTTTCCTCCTTTTTCTAGTTTCTCATCACATGGTTACTTGGGATCCCCTTGTTTTTCTGGGTGAAGTCTGGAATACAGATATCAGCCTCTAGAAGATGCTTTTATTCAAACCATACAATCAGTCCCTTTCTGGCATTGCATTTTTTGAGAAGGTTTGTAAATTCAATGTGAAATTGAACATGCATCCTCAGAGCTAGACCTCTTCAGTTATGAAAGAGGAACTTAGGGATCCTCGGTTTTTTTTTGTTTTGTTTTGTTTTGTTTTTTTGTTTTTTGTTTTTTGTTTTGTCTCTTAATTTGCTGAGTTGCCAGAGAGATAAAGTGACATGCCCAAGAGCATTCAGCTAATGAGCAGATTACACAGGCAGCTAATGTGTTTAGAATGCTGTATGCCTGTCAAGCACTTTTGCACGTGCTACACATATACTAAGTTAGCCTTCTTCTCAGTATTGGGGTTCTAAGTGTGAGCATCAAGGCTCAGAAAGAGTCAGCAACTAACCTGTGACACACAGCACAGAGTGATATGCCTTGGCTGGATGCTTCTCCTGTCCTGGTTCTGACTTCTCTTGAAAGGGTGAAGCTTACCTGTAGCAGCTCTCTCTGTTGGGCAGTGTTATTTAGGAAAGGAAAAAGGACAGTGTGTGTTTACTATGATTTTTTTTCTTGTGAAATATATTGTTGACCCAAAAATTCTACTTAACAGTGTTTGTAGTTGACACTTACTTAGGATCTTGAAGATGCAACAAAAGCTGAAGGGAAAAAAAAAACTTTTAATGGGCTAGAGAGATTGTTCTATGAGCATAGTGCTACCTAAATAACACACAAGGACCCAAACTCAGGTCCCAAGCAGCCATGTAAAAATATTGGGCATGGTGGTATGTGTGTGCCTATAACCCTAGTGCTTTCGGACTGGATATAGGTAAATCCCAGGGGTTCCTAGCTTAGTTCAGGTAGCATAGTTAATATAGTAAGCTCCAAATTTCTGAGAAGTCCTGGCTCAAAAACCAAGGTAGACAGAAATAGAATAGTAGCAATCACAGATAAACCTCTGGCCTCCACATATGGTTGAGTACGCCTCCTCAAACACAACACAGCACACCACAACACACCACACCACACACAAACACACACACACACACACACACACACACACACACACTAATACATACTGAATGAATAACATTTGAACCCCAAATCAGTGTTGGCTCTATGACATTTTTTTCTCTTCTTTTTTTAAATCTATTTTCAGCCAAAATGGAAAGCCACATTTGGAGTTTGACAGGTAGCTGAGAAAGAATCTAATCCATCCAATTTTGAAGCACACATTTTAAACTCTTACACTGTGATTTTAACACAAATAACTGTATCACTATCATATAGAATATCAGATACAACTAGGGCATTGACTTTACCATCATGTTTGGAACAAGAAGATTGGCAATATTATTCAATTGTATAAATATAGTTAGTGAAAAGCATAGACATTATACATGTGTATTTTAAACTATTTTTTTCCATTTTTTATTAGGTATTTCGCTCATTTACATTTGCAATGCTATACCAAAAGTCCCCCATAGCCACCCACCCCCTCTCCCCTACCCACCCACTCCCCTTTTATGGCCCTGGCGTTCCCCTGTACTGGGGCATATAAAGTTTGTGTGTCCAATGGGCCTCTCTTTCCAGTGATGGCTGACTAGGCCATCTTTTGATGCATATGCAGCTAGAGTCAAGAGCTCCGGGGTACTGGTTAGTTCATAATGTTGTTCCACCTATAGGGTTGCAGATCCCTTTAGCTTCTTTGGTACTTTCTCTAGCTCCTTCATTGGGGGCCATGTGATCCATCCAATAGCCGACTGTGAGCATCCACTTCTATGTTTGCTAGGCCCAGGCATACTCTGACAAGAGACAGCTATATCAGGGTCCTTTCAGCATAATCTTGCTAGTGTATGCAATGGTGTCAGCATTTGGAAGCTGATTATGGGATGGATCCCCGGATATGCTAGTGTCTACATGGTCCATCCTTTTATCTCAGCTCCAAACTTTGTCTCTGTAACTCCTTCCAAGGGTGTTTTGTTCCCACTTCTAAGGAGGGGCATAGTGTTCACACTTCAGTCTTCATTTTTCTTGAGTTTCATGTGTTTAGGAAATTGTATCTTATATCTTGGGTATCTTAGGTTTTGGGCTAATATCCACTTATCAGTGAGTACATATTGTGTGAGTTCCTTTGTGAATGTGTTACCTCACTCAGGATGATGCCCTCCAGGTCCATCCATTTGGCTAGGAATTTCATAAATTCATTCTTTTTAATAGCTGAGTAGTACTCCATTGTGTAGATGTACCACATTTTCTGTATCCATTCCTCTGTTGAGGGGCATCTGGGTTCCTTCCAGCTTCTGGCTATTATAAATAAGGCTGCTATGAACATAGTGGAGCATGTGTCCTTCTTACCAGTTGGGGCATCTTCTGGATATATGCCCAGGAGAGGTATTGCTGGATCCTCCGGTAGTACTATATCCAGTTTTCTGAGGAACCGCCAGACTGATTTCCATAGTGGTTGTACAAGCCTGCAATCCCACCAACAATGGAGGAGTGTTCCTCTTTCTCCACATCCACGCCAGCATCTGCTGTCACCTGAATTTTTGATCTTAGCCATTCTGACTGGTGTGAGGTGGAATCTCAGGGTTGTTTTGATTTGCATTTCCCTGATGATTAAGGATGTTGAGCATTTTTTCAGGTGCTTCTCTGCCATTCGGTATTCCTCAGGTGAGAATTCTTTGTTCAGTTCTGAGCCCCATTTTTTAATGGGGTTATTTGATTTTCTGAAGTCCACCTTCTTGAGTTCTTTATATATGTTGGATATTAGTCCCCTATCTGATTTAGGATAGGTAAAGATCCTTTCCCAATCTGTTGGTGGTCTTTTTGTCTTATTGACGGTGTATTTTTTAAAAAAGTACACAGTGTTCTTAATGCTAGTCTGAGAATAATAGACACAACTCTTTGCTAGTCTTTTGCCCTTCCCTGGGTTCCATCTGAGGCTTGAAGGCATTTCTCTGTGATGCTGAACTCATGACATTCTCCCGTTTCTTCATTTCCATACATTTGCATACCCCATCCTTAATTTGGACAGCTTAAGTTCGAGACATTTCTTTAGTACCTCTTTCCTTGATACTTGAAGTCAACTACTATCTGTTGTCCCTATTGGTTCCTTTTTACGAATGACCACTGCTTTCTTCTTGTAGATACACTCTTTATTAAAGATAAAGTGCCTTGTGAGTATAGAATGGGTTGCTTGGGAGAAAACAAGATGTAATAAAAAGAGCAATTCATTGGCCTGCCACGCAGGAGACTCGCTCTCCTCCTTCCTCTGCTTGACCATCTTCTGTACCTTGAAATCAGGCCACGCTTTTCTAGCCTATGCATCACCAGCTATCATGTTTGGAAAGGCTTGAGCTCCAACTGGGCACAAGACTGATTTCTTGCCACCTCGGGCAGCCCTTTCTGTGTATAAAACAAGGCTGAGGACGAGGATAATTCATTTTAAGATGAAGTCGTGTGTCCCTCCGAAGCCTCTGCTCCCTGACCTCCATCAGCCCTTTGAAGAAAAATAGACTTGCTTCCATGGCTTCCCAATATTTGAAGTCATTTCTCAGTTTGCCTGCCTTCCAGGAATCTGAGAATAGTCCTCACGTGGCCATGGATTGAAATGTGCTGCACTGTTCCGGTGGCTGCCCACAATTGACAGTGCTTGAGATGTAGTGGGTTCTTATATTTACCACTGACAGTGGACCTCAGGAGTACTTTCTCCCCAAGACAGGAGTGGGACTCTTCCTTCTTCATGTACTACCTTGTTCATAAATCTATTAGCCCTTGGCTAATAGGTAGCGGCATAGCGGCTTCGTGTGGTCAGCTACTTAATTTATAAATGGAATAGAAACATAAGCTCCCCAAAACACTGATTTCTTGGCTTCCCACACTTTTAAGCTTGAGCCTCAGGCAAATCGTTCTAATTGAATTTACCATCTTGGAATCAGATGGCTAATAAAACACTTAATTGAGTATACAACATACAATATATTACATGACCACATGCTTGGTTACACATTGTGTTAATCACATAAATGCTTTTTGGCTGTCAAAAGATCATAAGTTCCTATAGAGTAACAAATATGTGTTATAGATATGTTTGATTCTTGCTCATCACCTAACTACCTTTCAAATGATAGCCATAAATAATTTGTGTATTTTGAAATAATAGAATTATTAGAAATTAGAAATATTTTTCTCCCATTGTTGCATTAAAATATTTAAGAATTTCATAGACAAATACAATGTATTTTAATTGTCCCCACACGCCCAGTTTCTCCCAGACCCTCCCAATAAGTCCCTTTCCCAACTCTGCCAACTTCATGCCTTCCCCTTTTGTCTCCAGTTGAGTCCAGTTATTGCTGCTTGGATACACATAGATGTTGGAGTATTCTGCTGGAGCATGTATAGCATCCTAGAGGCCACATCTCTGAAGAAAACTAACTAGTAGCTCTCAACTTCCAATTGCTCATCATTTCTAGATGGGATCTTGGGTGTCCCTCCATATTCATTTTGGAATGGTGACTGTTTGATCGTGTTCAGATCTTATGAACATAACCACTGCTGCTGTGGCTCTGTCATGTCCAGGTGACAGTGATTCCCAGAAGTCCTTCTGAGCTTTAGGGATGTGGTCATGTAGCTATCCCACCTAGGGCTGCGTAAGTCACAGGTACTTACTCTCTGCATCTTGATCAACTGTAAGTTCCTTTATTAATCATAAGACATTCTTGTTTAATTTTATTAATATACTCGAGTGCATGCCATATTATGATAAAATGTACTTCAGGGCATTATCCACTCATAGAAACTTAGGTAGTCAAGCCCAAATTATTTTTCTAAGCTCTAGATAGTTAATGATTTACTGTATTTTACAGACATTAATTTTAAATATTTTCCTATGTGTATTCATTTATCTTTTCATTTAATCAAAGTTATGCAAAATGTACTTCAAAAGTCAACCTCATTTACTTTAACTGGAGAATATTTCTAATACCTCTAACTTTTCATTTACACACCCCTGACATCCTTATTATTTTGCTCTATAGTCACTATTTATGTTTTAAACTATATCTAGCACAAACTTTTAGAAGTTCAAATTGTTACTACACGAGAGAGACTTTGTTGTAGCTGCCTCTTTAAAAAAAAATAAAGCATGGTATTTTATGCATTTTAACAAACCTAAGTTTTTTCTTAACTAAACCAGAGGTGCTGGAAATATTGCTCACTAGTATGGTTATTGTTTGGTTAGCCTACATGTGTTAGAGTCCTAGATTTGGGCACACACACATGCACACACACACACACACACACATGCACACACACATGCACACAGACACACACATGCACACACAATGCACACACACACACATGCACACACACACATGCACACACACACACACACACATGCACACACACGCACGCACACACACACAGGGTTACCTATGATCACATCACTAGCATTCTTCCAGTTCATCAGTTAAATCATTTTACATCTGAAGCTTTTATGTGTGAACAAATTAGAGAACCTTGTGTGTCTGTGCACATATGTATGGCATTCATATGAATGTGGAGGGTAGAGATTGATGGCAGGTGTCTTTCTCAATCAGTTTCCACCTTAACTTTTGAGAAAAGGTTTCTCACTGAACTGAGGGTTCATCCTTTCAGTTATCCTAACTGGCCAGCCTGCTCAAAGAGTCTTTGTTTCTTTTCCTCTCTATCTGATATTGCAGGTGTGCTTCATTGCAACCACGGTTTTTATGTGAGTGCTATATATTTGAACTCAGATCTTTATCCTTGTGCTGCAAGTACTTTGTTGACTGAGTCATCTCTGCAGCCCCTAGAAAACTTTGTGATGGTGTTCTGATGTTGCCTTCGGATGGCTGCCAGAGTTTCTAAATGAGATGAGTCAGTAGTTTAGAGTCACCCAGGGTCTCTGAAACATGCTTTGTACATTTTTATTATCGATCATATATTAAGATGAAACAGTAGACTCAGTACGTGGAACTATTTTTGAGGAGTGTTTCTTTCCTTAGAGAGTGATAAAAAAATTAGTGGCACTTTAGAGAATGACATTAACGAGGAGAGGACAATTCAGTGTTGCATGGGCAAGCAAATCACTCACAATGTCAATTAACTCAGCCAAAGCCTGGAACATGAAATTGCCATTTTATTGTTTATGGATTCTCTCACAGAAACTCAGGACTTCTCAATTAGACTGAAATACTAAGTGTGAGGAAATTAGCTCTCTGCCTTCTCAAATCGGTGCCCATGAAACAGTAGGCTGACATCCTGTTGTAGACCATGATGTGATACTCAAATATATCCCCTCCCTCTTGTAAAACAACTGAAAGAACAACTGTTGGGTCCTTCTTGGGATAAAGGTGTTTTATGTGTGGTAAATGGGTTTTTGATGTTCAAACACAGAAGGCAGGATCCACAGGCTAGAATATATTAACTGATCATGACAGAGGAATACTCAATAGTGTAGTAGGGTGAAGGGGTGAGGGAATGAAAAGGGGGACCATTGAAGCAGAGGATATAATAGCTGGTCAAGGGAATGAAGGAAAGAAGATTCAAAGAAGGCAGTGTGTGTGGCCATTCAGTCCAGGGAGTTATGTAAGACTGGACTGGGAAATTATCTACAACACTAAACGACTGAGAATAGAACAGGCTTAAAAGATGCTACATCCCAGTCATATGTGAAGTCCACATTCCATTACTAGCTTGAAAAGATAAGTCTATATTGCATATTCTTACTTCCCAACCTCATTTAATCTTCTTGGCCTGCTTGCCATCCAAAAGTAATTCTATGTCTGTGAATCATTTAATTTAGTAAACTGTCAAGAAAAATAAAAATAGTGGTTTAGAGTCTTAAGAGATCTTGGACAATATTTAGCACATGAATCTTAGCTGACAAAGTTGTTTCAGAAATAATAAGTTTTTGTCCTTATCAGTTATAATTGCTGCTGCAAATTAAAATTAGCTAGTAAGAAGTTGATATATATATATGTGTGTGTGTATATATACATATATATATATATACTTTAAAATTTCAATTAATTCTTTTCAACATGTCAATGCTAAAGCTACAAAGTAAATATTGTACAATCTTAAAGGTTATGCTGACAATCAACAATTAAAGTTTAAATTGTTACAGTTATGTTATTGCTGCTTTGCTTCTGTAAATTATTAATTCATCTTAACTCAAAATTTTCCAAATTGCACAAGTGTGATCATCGGTATTAACTGCCTTCAATCATCTCATTATGAATTGAAAATTAAGGTGAACTGGACATATTTCCACACTGGGGTAGCAATTTGAAGTATAGTGCTAAAATCCTTTCTTGAAGACATTGGCATTTCTATGAAATACAACTGCAGTGTCCTGCTTGGTGAAATGCAGATTTTCCAGTTTAGAGTATCAAGGATTAAGAATGTTTGGCTTTCTTGCAAGATGCACTATCCTTCTAAATTTGGTCACCTAATTAAGATTTCTATTCATGGGAAATGGCTTCAAAGAGCGCATAAAAACCAGCTTTTCATGAACATCCTTTGATTGGATTCATTAGATTTGCATAGCCTTTATGGCGGGAATGTACTGATGTCTTGGCTTCTTCCACTTCGAAGGGAGAGCTGAAAGGAGTCAGAAAGGGGAGATGCGTAAAGGGTTGCAAAGGATGCAAGTAAAAGCAGTTAGGTCCATAGCATGCTGATGAGAACAGACCATAAGGAGCTGAAGCAGCAAAATGGTTTGGCACTATCAGCAGTCCAAGTCCAAAAACCCAAACATGGGCAAAAAAGACAGAAGATTCAGACAGAGTACATTATTTAGGTGTGTTTTGTAATAAAAGAGGCACTATATCAGCCCTGACGCCCAAAGGTGAGTTTGATCAAAGAGGCAGAGGGAACCTCTAGTGAGCTGTAAAACAGGTGGACCAAGACAAGCTTGACTTCTCAGAAGCAACTCTAACATGGAGTCACCTGGATATCAGATACCAGTGCTGATCCAGAGCTAAAGAAGGGATGGAAGCTGAAAATGGAACTCTGAGATGGAAAGCAGAGCAAGTTCATGTGGAGGTTGGAAAGAGCCAGGGAATGGAAGGAGCACCTGGAATAAGAAAATTGTTGATCATCTGCTGTCACCTGAGTTTTTGATCTTAGCCATTCTGACTAGTGTGAGGTGGAATCTCAGGGTTGCTTTGATTTGCATTTCCCTGATGATTAAGGATGCTGAACATTTTTTCAGGTGCTTCTCAGCCATTCGGTATTCCTCAGGTGAGAATTCTTTATTTAGCTCTGAGCCCCATTTTTAATGGGGTTATTTGATTTTCTGGAGTCCACCTTCTTGAGTTCTTTATATATATTGGATATTAGTCCCCTATCTGATTTAGGATAGGTAAAGATCCTTTCCCAATCTGTTGGTGGCCTTTCTGTCTTATTAACAGTGTCTTTTGCCTTACAGAAGCTTTGCAATTTTATGAGGTCCCATTTGTCGATACTCGATCTTACAGCACAAGCCATTGCTGTTCTGTTCAGGAATTTTCCCCCTGTGCCCATATCTTCGAGGTTTTTCCCCACTTTCTCCTCTATACGCTTCAGTGTCACTGGTTTTATGTGAAGTTCCTTAATCCACTTAGATTTGACCTTAGTACAAGGAGATAGTAATGGATCAATTCACATTCTTCTACATGATAACTGCCAGTTGTGCCAGCACCATTTGTTGAAACTGCTGTCTTTTTTCACTGGATGGTTTTAGCTCCCTTGTCAAAGATCAAGTGACCATAGGTGTGTGGGTTCATTTCTGGGTCTTTAATTCTATTCCATTGGTCTATTTGTCTGTCGCTATACCAGTACCATGCAGTTTTTATCACAATTGCTCTGCAGTACAGCTTTAGGTCGGGCATGGTGATTCCACCAGAGGTTCTTTTATCATTGAGAAGAATTTTTGCTATCCTAGGTTTTTTGTTATTTATTCCAGATGAATTTGCAGATTGCCCTTTCTAATTCTTTGAAGAATTAAGTTGGACTTTTGATGGGGATTGCATTGAATCTGTAGATTGCTTTTGGAAAGATAGCCATTTTTACTATATTGATTCTGCCAATCCATGAGCATGGGAGATCTTTCCATCTTCTGAGATCTTCTTTAATTTCTTTCTTCAGAGACTTGAAGTTCTTATCATACAGATCTTTCACTTCCTTAGTTAGAGTCACGCCAAGGTATTTTATACCTTGTATATTTTGTGACTATTGTGAAGGGTGTTGTTTCCCTAATTTCTTTCTCAGCCTGTTTATCCTTTGTGTAGAGAAAGGCCATTGACTTTGTTTGAGTTAATTTTATATCCAGCTACTTCACTGAAGCTGTTTGTCATATTTAGGAGTTCTCTGGTGGAATTTTTATGGTCACTTATATATACTATCATATCATCTGCGGCCTAGTTGGCCATAATTGGAAAGAGAGGCCCATCGGTCTTGCAAACTTTATATGCCTCAGTACAGGGGAACTCCAGGGCCAAGAAGTGGGAGTGGGGGGGAGGTATGGGAGGACTTTTGGGTTAGCATTAGAAATGTAAATGAAGAAAATACCCAATTAAAAAAAAGACAGAGAAA
Source organism: Mus musculus (assembly GCF_000001635.26). NCBI lineage: Eukaryota > Metazoa > Chordata > Mammalia > Rodentia > Muridae > Mus > Mus musculus. The sequence goes on from NC_000069.6 coordinate 117,596,965, forward strand.
TATCTCTAGCCAAGTACATCATGTCTAGCTATGAGGAAAAAATAAGGACTAGAGACTTAGCTCCACTAGCAAAATGCTTGCTTAAAATGTGTAAAGTCCTGGGTTCAATCCTAAATAAATGTAGCTACCTAAAAAAAAAAGAAAGAAAGAAAAGAAAAGAAAAAGAAAAGGTTGATCAGAATGGGAGTCAAAGTGACCAATTGTGAGATGAGGTTCCAGGCACACACTCTGGGATATAGGATCTGATAGCCCATATCAGGATTATCAGCCATCATAGACCACACACTATCCTGGGAGGCAGTATTCTGCAACCTCTGAGTTGAGGTGGAATCCAGGTAGAGTTTAAACAGCAGATAGGATATAATTGAATAAAGGAGGCCTTTGTGTGGACATAACCTTCTGGACTTGCAGGTCTTAGTCCAGAAGCTTGATGCCATTCATCCTGGCATTCATGTAGACTATGGCATGTAGATAATGACAATAGCAATAATAAAGACTCTCCCATTTTCAAAAATGTCACTTTCAAATGTTTGTGTGTGTTTGTGTGTATGTGCGTGCACACATGTATATGGGTATCCATAAAGACCAGAAGAATACATTGGTTCTCCTAGAACTGGTGGTTGCTTGTGAGCCTGTGAGCTGCCTGATGGGGATTTGGGACCTGAACTCTGGTCCTCTGCAAGAGCACTCTTAACAGATGAGCTATGGTGGCAGCCCCAGGTCATCATCCACTTTTATGACATTGCACTACTCAGAGGATAGCTCAGTGATTCAATGACATAGGTATCACAGTCATTTACAGATGATTAAATCACCACTGAGAAAATTATGAGATGACCAGTCACATAGACAAAATAGTTAAAAAGTTTAGTTGAGAACTTTTTCCTGGCATTTTAAACCTTTGTTAGGTATTTATCAGTAAATAAAAGGGAAGAAATTTTTTACACCCCAAGAAGGCTAACAGTTCATGAAGTGTCCAAATGGATTTACAAATAACCTCACAAAGAGATTGCATTTCCATACCTTATTTCAGTACCAAGGAGAACACTCAAGATGCACCCCCCCGCCCCCCCCCCCCCCCGCAATAAACAGAAATTAAAGGATGTACTGTGGAATCCCAGGAAGATGTACACTTAAGAAGAGGATATTTGGGTTACCTTGTTGTGTATATTTTGGTTTGGTTGAGAGAAAATGAGAAGTAATATGTGTTAAGGCAGATTTAAAAATCAGACATGGCTGGGTTTGATATTATGTTTTCTATTAATTAGTGCAACAGTGGATGGCAGTGATCAGTCACTGAACTCTTTGTTTCCAAGTTTCCTAATCGTGGGTGCTCATTTTATAAGGGCTTATATTTTGGAAGATGCTAATGGAGGAGGAGACTAGATTTCTACCACAGCTATGCCATTTTTTTGTTTCTGGTTTTTACTCTTATCCAACCCCTAAGTAATTTGTGCAGTGTTAAGTAATTTGAACTGAAAAGTATTTGGTTTTTTTAACTCACAGTTTCCCATGACTCTCTAGCACACATTCTGGGCTCCACAGGGGGATTTGAAAAGAAGGAGTGTCTGTGTTCCACTGAGTCCATTTGACTTTAACATGTTGTGAAATTTGTATGAGAATAGAGTCTCAAACACGTGAAGAGAGCAGAGATTAATGTGTATTTGAGGTTTCCAGTGAAACCTCAAACCAACAACAGTGGAGAATGTTAGAGCAAGGAATCAAAATTCAACATGAAAATCAAATAGCTAAGACACCGATGAATGGCATGGCACTTATAAAGCGAGAGGTAATGGTTCCTTAAATAGAAACATATTCAACTAACAAGCCTTTGTAACATTGAGCTGAAATAAACAGCCATATTAGTTTAAGTACTATGAGAATTTTGAATTAGAAAATTAAGAACATTAAGTAGAAAGTATGCTAGAAAAATTCAATCTTAACCCCTCTTAAGAGTGTTGCCTTAACACAGAAGTGGATGCTCACAGTCAGCTATTGGATGGATCACAGGGCCCTCAATGGAAGAGCTAGAGAAAGTACCCAAGGAGCTAAAGGGATCTGCAACCCTATAGGTAGAACAACATTATGAACTAACCAGTACCCCGTAGCTCTTGACTCTAGCTGCATATGTATCAAAAGATGGCCTAGTTGGCCATCACTGGAAAGAGAGACCCATTGGATTTGCAAACTTTATATGCTCCAGTATAGGGGAACACCAGGGCCAAAAAGTGGGAGGGGGTGGGTAGGGGAGTTGGTGGGAGGGTATGGGGGACGTTTGGGATAGCATTGGAAATGTAAGTGAGGAAAATACCTAATAAAAAGTATATAAAAAAAAGAAGAAAAAAGAGTGTTGCCTTAAATGTGTCCATATTTAGATACTATTTTGAATGTGGTTTTTGTTAATTTTGATTATCTAAATTACACTTAATTTATGATGGGTATCAAATGAGTAGAAATAATAAATATGGTAAATTTTAGGACTTGTGGATGCTAACAATGTTATGAAAGAAGAGGCTCCCCTGTGCCTGGATATCTGGGAGAAAAATTCATCAAAGCACTTGAGGGTGTGCCTTGATAAATTTTCCTCCCAGATGTACAGTCGTGAGATGATTGTATGGAACAGAGAAAAGAGTCTGCTTCTGGTGTTGTACCATATATTGCATAGCAATGATATCAATATACATCTCCCTCGTTGGATCTTCCTTGCAGAAAAACAAATGACACAATTTGTGAAGTGTTTTTAATTTGTCACACGTCCTTCTCCATCCTCCTTGCCTTTTTATTTCTTTTTCACCTTCTTTTCCCCCTACTCTTCTCTTTCTCCCTCTTACAATTCTATCTTTCTCTTCTGTTTCTCCCTTCCTCATTTCTTCTGTCTTTACTTTTTATTTTTCTTCAGGAGTAAGTTGATGGATGCCATCCCCATGCCAGGAAAGGCTCAGATTAAAAGATGTGATGCAATGATTAAAAATCAAGCGTCAGAAAGGTCATCACTATGATATAGTCAGCGTGGACGTTGTTATAGGAATCAAAACTATTGACAGGGTAAAGTTCATAAAGCTTATGTAAAGTCACATTAATGATCTATTTGATGGCTATACCATCAGTGGTCAGTAATTTTGAAAAGGTGTTCTTGATTCTACATGCCTTCATGGTTTCTTTTCTTTGGTGGTTGACTTACAGGACTGTTTTATAAAACCTTCCTTAAATCTCTACACTCGTCTGTGTGTGTGTGTGTGTGTGTGTGTGTGGATATGTGTCTGTGCATCTGTGCAAGTCAGTGCATGTGTATGTGTGCATGTGTGTATGTATGTATGTGTGTGTGTATGTATGTATGTATGTATGTATGTATGTATGTGTATAACATATCACACAATGTCAATATTTTGTAAGAACCTTCATTAACAGGTCCACTATAAATGAAAGGATAAATCTTCCTCTCAAGCAAATACCAGAGATCAATAAAGGCCTTAAAGTGAAAATAAACACTTTAAAAATATACAAAATAAAGTCAATTTAAATAATGGAAGGATAAAGAAGTATACAAATGGAAATAACTCATAAATTAGAAATTATTGAACTTCCTGTATTCTAATAGTTTGTGAGCATAAAAAGGTCACTTATGAATTCTCTGTAATAGAAAAGAATATAGTCAAGGTAAAGAGGTTAGAAATTCTAGAAATGCTAATATATGCCCAAAGAAATATTAATAACATTGGCTTTAGGTAGAAAGGTAATAATATCCAGCTCAATATACACATTTTTTGAGCTAATTTCAAACTACGAAAGAGTAATGGATGATAAATTGATTGTTACAGATTAGACATCAGATCTGATTGACACATGAGAGTAGGATCTAATTCAGGAACATGAGTGATGTCAAGACAGTTCATTAGAAACCCCACTTGGCACATCTATCTTATTGGGCTTGTATTTAATCCATCTATAGATATATACCCAGTAGCTTCATGAACTCTCTACTGTGGGGGCATTTTACCTTTTCAAGATCAAGACATTATAATGAGGACTGCTAATGGATACTTTTATCAAAGCTTTCTCTATATTTAATTTTGTATTTGTACATTCTTAGAAAATCGATCAGATATGCATGCTAAATAAAGCTTCAAAAGGTCTATCCATGACATTAATGCAGCACTCTCCTGAGATCTGGATCGTTCTAAAATCTTAGATGCTTTTAATAATCATGGTTTCTATGCCATTATTCAAAGCTTCAGACAGGCCAGAAGGTATGATCATCCAGACCCTATTGGAGTTTAATAAAAATTGTATTTAAATTTCTCTACAATCAAAAATAAAAAGTAATAGAAGAAATGTTCATAAATATTTATTACTAGCCCTATATGTCCCAAACATAAATCAAACATGTAACCAATATAAAATATATTGATTGGGTCCTCTCCATTCCTTTGTATGTGTATGGGACAGGAGCTTTGAGACTTCAAAATCCACTCAGTTTTATTATCATTTGGGACTTTTCAGTTTGTTCCTGCCCTTGTTGTAACACAATGCTTGGTAACTGGGTATTCAAGGCTATTGGTAGTTGCATTGCTAGGATAGTCTACATTCCTCTCTTCATTAATTTAAAGAATCTTGTTGGTTCACTGATTTAGTTTTAATGTAAGTTCAGGGGAGATGATTTTATAATAATATGTATCTACAATATGATTTTTTAGTGGTACAATACTATTATCCACTTTAAGTATATATAAGTGTGTGTGTGTGTGTGTGTGTTTGTGTATTCAATACACACACACACAAAATACTAGATCATCTTGTAATTTAGACTTGTATAAAGGACATTACATACTTCCCTTCTATGTGTCGTTCTATGAGAGAAAAAGATTCACCTATGTGTTAAGATTCTTCCCCCCTCTTGTTTTTGCCTGTTCTGTGCATTACAGAAGTAAATAAATGCTCCTCATTCTTGCCTTTAAAGGGGCAGGAATCTCATCTCTAGCATGCATCATGCCAGTGAGTACCTTGAAGACTATAGGTGTCTATATTTTATGGACTCACATTGCTCTAGCTACGCAAAAGTCATTTAATATATAGTTCCATCTGCATATGGCATGTCTAACAATTCACAAACTATTAGGGAATGAGAATCTTCACATTGTGGTGGGAGAACTGAATAAGAAAGTTACAAATCTTCATGTTTGTTGTTCACCACTGCTTTTAGTTGTCCAAACTATTTGTTATGTGTTGGTGTGGTAGAGCATGGATCCAGGTTGTGTTATATGCTGGAAATAGCACCTGCCTCTCTCTTCCCCAATTTTACTAGAGGTTCCTGATCATGGTAACATCTAGAGGTTCTGCTTTCTCTATTTCCTACACAATTAACTCTTTCAGGAGTTTGTGTCTCTATTTGTGTCTAAATAACAGAAAGATAGGCTCCATTAGAGGTATTGTAAGGGAACTCAGTATTTTACCCTCTCCACATCCATGCAGATATCTTCTTGTTGTAATTAAGGTACTATCACCAATGTGTCTTTGTGGAAACCTTTATTCAGAATGCAGACATTGGTAACAAGTGCACTGCTGCAACCTTAAATGGCTTCAGTTCATTTATATGCATGAGTTCACACTTCTCACGGCTTCCTGTTCTATCCAAGTGCATGAATCACATGCTGCAATTTTTGTCAATGGAAGGGACAATGTAAAAATCTGTCTTCCTTTAGAACCAATTTGCAAGTATTTCTCACTTCCCTGGGTGCTTTTCTGCAGAGATCTAATTGGATCAAAATTCACCATACATCTGAACTAGATAAGGTGGAGAGCTACTCATTAACTTGGAGTAATGGATTAAGGAATAGGAAGCTTAGGTGTGATGTGTTTGAGGAGTAGACATGGTAAAAAGAGTATGTACTTCCCTGATGGACTCTTTAGATATCTGGTCTTTAAACAAAAGATGTGCTTTTGAGGGAACAGTGGCAGACAAAAAGTATTCTAGGGGGGAAATATGCTATAGAGAAGCTTTCTAGACAATAATGGAAGAAGCCAAAAGACAATGAAATGTAACTCACAGAAATCCAAGACTGGGAATATTAAGAAAAATCTTTTGCTAAATTAAAGAAAATTGACTTAGCCATCATACAGCCATCAGCAGCCAGACATTGGAAATGGGGTACCAGGTAGGAAAAGACAATGGTGGCCTGAAAAGATGAGGAGCAAAGGGAGTGATAACAGTAGAAAGCCAGAAATGAGGATCAAGTAACAGAAGTCAAGTACAGAACAGACGCTGTAATTTCAGAAACAACACATAAATTTGGTTATCAAATATTAGCCAGAGTATTCACCCCGAACTCAGAGACTGGAAACTGAATGTCACAGCTGGTAGGGAATATGCAAATCTCCCTTTCCTGAGGAAAGAGTCATAGGAGATTCAGGAAAGAGCACAGTTTGACAATGGAGAAATGAATGCATTTTTTTCCTTCATCTTTTTGAAGAGTCTATGAGGCAGGGGGCAAAGCTAAGACTGACGTAGGAAGAACCCCCTGCAATCCATTTCAGGTTCTTTTCCTCCTACTCCTTACCTAATTGCTTCCATCAGTCAAGTGAAATCCATTGCCAGGTCCTTTAAGGTCATTCTATTTGGTTCAGAGAATTACTTCATTGGTTCACCGAGCAAGGCTTCCTTGAGTTGCAGAGGCAGTGTGAAAAGCTTTCTGCTCTCACCACATCAGTCAGGTTAACAAATAACAACCTGGAATGCTTGAGTTCTTGAATGCTTGGATGCTTACTGCTGCCATTTTCTTGCAATACTGAATGGGGTTGGCCATGGCCCCTCCTCTTGAAAGTCTGCCCACTGCTTCCATTGTTTCCCACTGCACTGATATTCCTTCCTTGGGTCTTTGTTCCTATATTATTTAGCACTCCTCAAATATAAGTTACATCTCAAAACTCACTCACACCCCTCTTGTCTTTTCCCATCACCATCTGTCACGTTGCCTTGCTTTTCTGCAGCTGGCTTATTACAAGGAGAGAATTACTGCAGGAGCTACTAACTGAGATTTTTGCGTTTCACTCCCCTCCTTTCCTCCATGTGCATGTGTCTGAAGCAGGAATCTGAGCCCCATATGCCCCTTCACAGGCACTCATGGCCTTTCACTGTGATGAGAATTAAGTTCCAGTGTCTCAGGAGAATTCTAATTCGCTCATTTCATACTCGGCCCCATAGTTAAGTCTATATGGCAATCGAAATGAACTAGCTATCTCCTTAAGGACACTTTTCGTGTCTTCTTCCCAGAGACTATATTCTACTTTGTGCCTTGTGGTAGCCACAGTCCTAAGATCTTGGTTTCAATATTGCTAAGCTTTATATCTCACATTCAACAATATAGTAATTTGCATGGTAAATTCTATTTCCACCCCACCTACTAGGCTGCTCCTTCTCAATTCTTGCTCCTCCTCTTAATCATTTTCCTGATGTTATGAGAATTCTTTCCCATATGGATATAAACAATGTTTATTCCATTCTTACAGAGTCCAAGCAACATAGCGACATTTGTTCCACTCCAGTTCACCACAATAACCAATATGTTTCTTGGACTTCCAGAGCATGCATGATGCTAAGAAAGTTTGCATGATTCATAGCCAATACGAATGATGGACTATATAAATAATATTTCTAATTCTGTGCTCTTTTAATAAAACAGTTCCTCATATTGTGGTGACCAACATATATGAAGTTATTTTCTTTGGTTATTTATAACTGTAATTTTGCTACTGTTATGAATTGTAATATAAAAGCTCTGTTTTCCAATGGTCTTAGGCAACTCCTGTGACCCTAAATGGGTTGCAACCCACTGGTTGAGAATCACTGATATGGCTATTTCCCCACCTATGTCCTCTAATCTTCTCCCAGACCCCAAGGCCCTATGTAGTTTGGTCCAACTAACATAGAAATGGCAGTCAAGTGTCTAGAATATCAGGTGCAACATAAATAACTCTCCTCATCTGATTCTTTTTTTATGAGTGGCTGTCAACAGCCCAGAGGCCTTCTCCTGACTAACTCCTGTGAGCAGGCACAGTTCATCTGATGAAGATGGCAGCAGGATTGCTCAGAGGACAGTGCTGTGCAGCACCCAGTCTCCACTGCACTTCAACTACTCTTGTAAACATAGCTTGATTCTTTCAAGTCAGGCCATGAAAAAATATTGACTTTCGTAATAATCCCCCCCTTTCCTCACACTCCTATCACTAATTTATTGCAGTCTTTTCTTGCTTTTAATCTCCACATCTACCAAAATGGTAATGGAGTTATCTGTATTTATGAATAAATATTTATATATATAAATCTATATTAAAACTTATCTTTATGGTATTTTATGAATTTAAATCCATATTCTGTATATCGATTAAATTGGTTTATTTCCAAACATTAGAAAACGCTATGTTAACCAAGTACAGAGCAAAGAAGCTGTATCAAGTCACATAGAGTTGAGTCAGTGTGTCTCCATGGTGATTAATGCAGTGTTGACTATTAGAGCAGTGGCCCAGGTGCCCTATCCCTTAATCCTGTCCCATAATATGTGTCTTCTCAATGGTGAGTGGTTTTCTTTATGATTGAACAATTGATTACTCTAGAAACCAAACCTAAATATGATGATATCCAGTGAAATTAACAGTTCCCAGACTCAGGGCTTTTTAAAAGCAAGAAGACTTGATTTAGAAGCATCCACCTCCAGTAGACACCTTTTGCCTCATTGACCCAGATTTTTTTCATAGATCAAGTCTTAGACACTGTTAGTTGAGTACACAAGGCCATTGGGATTGACAATTTATATTTTGGGGCTGAAAGTAGCCTTAATTTCTTCCTGAGAGGGATGGAAGAAGAGGGAGAAATAACATTCCTTATGAAAATAATAATATCAGCTAGAAGCAACTTTGTATCGTATGCATGATTATTAAGCAGAGCTTTAGTTTCACTAACCAAGAATTAAAAAAAAATTAATTTACCTCAGTATGCTAATGGTATCGTGAATTATTAAAAATGTATGCTAAATAAACTTTTCTAATGAATGTTCAATATTGCAAATAGGTTCATTGTAGCAACACTTTAAGATAATTTTAAGCTAATAGAGAGAAATTAAAATTAAGATTTTTGAAAGAAAACTTGCTTGAGATTTTAATATCCATCTAAAATTGCTGGCCAACAATCTACGCTCAGAATTGCTCATTACATGGAATCTTTCCCAGTGATTTTTGAGAGACAACTTTGCCAAGTATTTTAGTCCTAGGACTCAAGTGTTTGCATGATTTCAAGTTTCTGTAATAACTATCTTTTGGTATTGAACCACAGATTTTCCATGTCTGTCAACTGTAAAATGGGATAAGCATGGGGTCAGAAAACTGTAATTTTTGAAATGTTCCGTAGCTCTCAGGAAATCTTACCAAGTGGGAGTGTTCTCAAGTGTAGGAGGAACACTCTAATATGTAGGTTCAGGCTCAACACTATGCAAGACCCCTCAAGTTCAGCACAAAGGTGAAAGCAGAGAATTGAGGACAGTTGTTGGCTCTGGCACAAGAGTGAGTGTCATGGTCTGCAGATAGGGGCCAGGGGAGCCTTCTGTTGTACTGTCACAGGAAGCAGGATAGAGTGTTAGAGACTTAGCACTCTGTGTCATCATGAGAGGAAACTAGAATTAGTCACACTCAGAATAAAATATTCTAAAGTAAGCAGAAAGTAGAGTCAAAGGAATTTGCTTCTACAGCCATCTTTGGGCATTGATGAACAGTTAAGGATAATGGAGCCAGAGGGCCTGGATATGCAATTTTATGTTCTCAGCAACACTCTGGCTAAGAGTTAAGATATCAGGACTATAAATATTTTGACAGCTGGCAATAGGACTTGCCAGCCAAGCAGGCTCTAACATTATTTATGTTCAAGTGTTCTGAAGACTTGGAAGGATTGAGCTGCATAGATTGATTTCTTACCGAAAAATCAGTAATTCTGATTTCTTAGTATCTTTTCCCCATCAATGTTCAAATACTGGATATGTGAACCAGAACCCTGAAGAATGAAGAAGTGGAGAAATAGTTTACAAATTTCATAAACAACTTGAAGAGGCAGTTTACTTCAAATTCATGCATTTTCATCAAGAGTTAAATAAATAAAAGCTCTTCATATCTGTTCTGTAGGCTTCTCCTATGCTGTAGAACATGTATAAGAAAACATTTAATCAGTATAATTTTGACAAATAGTGTTAATTTATACACATACACACACACACATATAATATCACCTACTAAGTCGATTTAGTGTTGATCCTATTATGTATATGCATTTCAAGCTGACCATTTAAGGTTGGATAAACTATTTGTGGACTCATACATGGAGAAGATTGATTCTTTCTCATCACTCATTGATTTCCTATAGCTCTTCATCTAAGGGTGGGGCCTTATTAGATTTCCCCCTCTCTCCTAAAATGTTCCTTATTCCCCTTCCTCAAATTGCTTTCTGAAGGAAAGCAAAGGACATGACCATTCCAGATATTGTGAAAGAGAAAGTTTATTGTAGAGATGTGGGCGAGCATAGCCAGAGACAGAGACACATTTATGGGAGTCTAGAGTGGCTGTGATCAGCCTAAGCTGGGCCATGTGAGGAAGGAAAGAGAGTGTTACCAAGATGTCTAGATTATATAGAGAATACCTCTAGGTAGGGTAGCTCAGTCTCTGGGCTGGAAAGTTCATGTTCAGGGTAGGGGTTGGGGTATGACAAACAAATCCTGCAGCAGGTAGGCACTGAGGGATGCTCAGAGAATCTGGAAGACAGGCCCACCTTGATATGTTTAGTAGTTTGTCCCAGGTTTGAAACTTAACACATTCCAAAAGGTGTTTTAGAATAGCAGGTTGATTCTCAAAGGATGATGCAGTAGTCTAAAAATAGATTGTAGAAACTGCTATTACTAGCTCTTATGCATTTTGCCAGGCAATAGAAGTTCTGTCTTCTTTTTGTTTGAATAAATGTAATTATCAGAACATATTTGACTGCATTTATTCAGATTTTTAAAGTGAGCATGTCCCCATGCTTGTGATTTATGCAAAAATATAAAACTGGAGGGAAATGTATTTACAAGTTCAGATGTTTAAATATTTAACTTTTCTAGATAAAACAAAACATTGAAATATCATAATGACAAGTTTGGCAGTGAGCAATAAATAAGGTCAACTTGTATATTAACAAATGCTTTGAAGCCATTTCTACCATAATCCACATGAAAAGTATAGTTAAAACCAGAGCCAAACTGCATGCATTTGATTCTCAGATCTGCCATTTTTCCTTCGTCTGAGGCCTTGGAACTCTTCATACTTCAGTTCCTGTAAAATGAAGTAAGGCCTCATAGGATTTTGGGGATGACCAACTCACGTTGACAGTTAGATGTTAGAATAGCATATATATGTTTGTTTAGAGTAATTGCTATGTCACTTTTGAAAATGATAATGAAAGATCTTATATATATATCTTATATATATTTATATGTGTGTGTATTACCATGAATTTATGCAATGAATGTGTATATATAATTTGTATAATTGTATATATAATTTACATAATTATATAATATATATGCAATCTTATAGATAAATGTATATATCATAAGCTGAAATGAAAAGTATTTGGACCAACATTTTTTAATGTATTTACCATTATATAATGAAAGCCTTTAAACTGGCTTGCCTGAGCATTTGATTGTTTTAGGGCTGTTAGGGTTTCACATTTGAATTGTAATTATACCACTTCCTAATACACCATGAGCACTATTCGAGAATGTTGTTCTTATACCAATTGCAAATGAGGCCAGGCTGCAAAATGAGTTCATGTTCCAAAATTTGTCTCATTCATTTATTTTTGGGTTTCAATCATGCCTTTCTCTGTGCATCCTCACTAAGATCAATAGCTCAATGCAGTAGAAGGATTTCCTATGCAATCATCATTTAGTACCCCATAAGAGCACGTTACAAATAAAAGTCTTTCAAATGTCTAGTCTTTATTTTACTTTTCAGCAAAAATTGGTGGCCTTAAGGACATTTGTTCTGGCAGTCAGTTTAAAGATGGAAAGAGATGAAAGCCAAAAAAAGAAAAAAAATGGCCATGAGGGAGCCAATTGCAAGGAATATCACTTCTAGTTTCTCAGTCAAACCTGCCACCTCAAAAGCTACTGTACTTTAAAAGGGCAGTTCTTCTGTTCAGAGGATTATAGTTGAGGCTACGGAATACATAGTTTTTTTAATTTAGCTGTGGACACAAGAAGACAACTAAACTTCCAATCCCAGCATACAATAGAAATCAATGCCTTATTACAGAAAAAGAGTAAAGAAAGAAAACTAAATTGCATAGTAACAGCACATAAAGGAAGGACTGCTTGGCTGCTACCAGAGAGTGAGGAAGGACCTCCATGTTAGGTCTGTGGCAATTCTCTCCAACACAGCTGTCAGCAGACAGCTCACACTCCAATGGGGAGAAGTGTATCTTTTTTTGTTATATATATATATATATATATATATATATATATATATATATATATATATATATATATATATATCAGTGGCTCTTTGTAAGTTGTTGATCTGAAAACAAAGGAAAATTCAAGTGTTCCCCACTTGTTACTTTCTATTGCATTCAAATTTTAAAATTTGTTGGCTTTTATACCATATCTCAACCTTAAGAGAAATATTTATTTGCTTCTCTGTTAATCCTTCATCCTTTTCTAAAACATTGTTTCCCAGTATGCTGATGATAGATGTGTTGAGAACTCTTTTTTTTTTCTTTTCCATTTTTTATTAGGTATTTAGCTCATTTACATTTCCAATGCTATACCAAAAGTCCCTCATACCCACCCACCCCCACTCCCCTACCCACCCACTCCCCCTTTTTGGCCCTGGCGTTCCCCTGTACTGGGGCATATAAAGTTTGCGTGTCCAATGGGCCTCTCTTTCCAGTGATGGCCGACTAGGCCATCTTTTGATACATATGCAGCTAAAGACAAGAGCTCCGGGGTACTGGTTAGTTCATAATGTTGTTCCACCTATAGGGTTGCAGATCCCTTTAGCTCCTAAGAGATTGTTTCCAGGCTTAGAAATGTAGCCTGGGTGTAGAGTGCTTGACTCTTACGCAAGAAGACTTGGAGGTGATCCCTAGCACAGCATAAACAAGACTTGGTGGCACATGATTGTAATTCTCGCACTTAGGATCAGATTCAGGAGGATCCAAATTTCAAGCTGATCCTTGAGTACATAGCAAGTTTGAAGTCATAGCTTTATAAGACACTGGCTGGTCTACCCGCTTCAAGGATCCACCTGTCTCCACTCACCTGTGCTGGGGTTACAGATGCTCAGAGCCACTCTAGCCTTTTATGTGGATTGGGGGGATCTGGTCAGGGCTTCATGTGTGAGTAGAAAATACTTGACTCTTGTAGCCATCTCCCTAGCCCCTGAATGTGCTTAACTTCATTACCCATGGTGTATTGTTATGCATATATATATATATATATGAACGTTGTCCCTCATAGAGACTGAAATAAGATTAGTGCAAGCATTTCTATATTATCCCACATAATCAGAGTACGCAAATAGCCTGTCAAGTGTTTCAGGATCTCTGACTCCATTACTCCCTTACTTTAAGTACTATAATCACAGATGTGAGTTGGACAGACCTTTCCGAATGGCCTTTAATGACAACTGGGGCACTTCTGTTATCCCAGCACCAGAAGGATCCCTGAGCTTACCATCTACCCAGCCTAGACGAGAACCAAACCAGTGAGAGGCTCTGCTTCAAATAAAATATAGAGAGTAACTAAAGAATGGCACATAGGGCTAGTTTCTGGCTTACACACACACACACACACACACACACACACCACACACGCACAAATCCAAGAAGTATGAGTGTTGAATTTCTTTTCATTTTAGCACTCACTTAAATTCTTTGTATAAATCCATCTTCAATTACAATACTTGGAAATATTTGGTGCAACACAAAGACATAATCATTATTTGTTTAATCTAAATATCTAAAATTCCCTTTAAAATATCCGGCACATGTTTTAAAAACTATGACTGGACTTTCAAAGAACTTGAAGTCTCTAGGGTGCCTGTGAGAATACTGATAGTTTCTCTGTCAGAAAAGTACCTGGGCACTGTGCCTGCAGCTGTGGCTGCTGCTGCTGCTGCTGCTGCTGCTGCTGCTGCTGCTGCTGCTGCTGCTGCTGCTGCTGCTGCTGCTGCTAACCCAGGCATCCTCTTGAATACTACTGCCCACTGAGCTGTCAAAATGAGCCGGAGCCTTTCCTTTTGCAAGTAAGGAATGAGCTGACAAACTTATGGTACCCAGTGGATTGGTGACAGCTTCCAGTGTTTTTAGACCTTGCTAGAACTTTTAGTATGGGTCACCTAAAGGCTGCAAAGCATGACCCAAGGGAATGAGTTCAATTCTTGGCCTCATATCTTCTCCACTGGCTTTTGATCCAACAGTTACTAAAATGTGCCCTTTCCCCAGGCTCTGGGGAGCTTGTTACTTTATGTCCATCCACAATCCTGACTACTTTTGGTATTACAGAAATTGCTTTATCTGTGTGGCCTTTCTCTACATCGTCTGTGTTGAGTGCAAGTGACAGCATCCACTTGGCAGTGGAGGGGGGCAGTGCTGCTTTGTGGATTAACTATTTATAGAGCAATTAGACCCAGATAAATGGCACAGAGATGAGCTTTCAGTGTGTACTCAGCTGCTCTCAGAACGCCCATCAGGACAGCACGTCACCCAGTCGTACTTATGGTTGTTACTGTGAAGAGACGCTGTGACCACCACAGCTCTTATAAAGGAAAGTGTCTAGGAAGGACTGGTGTACAGTTCTGAGGTTTAGTCTATTGTAATCTCTCATCATGGTGGCAAGTATTAGAGCATGCAGGCCAACATAGTGCTGGAGAGCAGTTGAGAGTTCTTCATAAGGATTGGCAGGCAGCAGGAAGAGAGCATGGCACTGGGCCTGACTTGAGCTTTTGAAACCCCCAAAGATCAAACCCTGGACCTTATACATGCTAAGGTACAACGCAGCCCCACAAACAAATTTTATAAAAGGACATTTTATATCATTGTTGTAATTTTTTTTAAAAAATTACAGAAATAGAAGGAAGACATACATACATGGGAAAACAATATTATTTTTTTAATTTTAAAATTTTAGACAGTTACTGTTTGCTGCTAGAGACTCTGTGCTTGCAACTTGCTCAGAACCTAGTATAGTCCTATGACTGAAGGATTTTTGATCCCATAACCACTGGCCCCCAAGATCTGTTTCAGCACCTCAGAAAAGAGAACATGTTGAATCACTCCTAGATTTTTATATTTTTGATCCATATGGGTACATATTCCAACTTTGATCCTGTGAAAATCTACTTAATGCAAGTGTGCAGGGAATATTGCTCAAATTAGTAGACACTCCTGCAACAACTTCATAGGATGAATGAAGATACGTAGCATGTGAGGTAGTATGTGGGTTATTCAGTGTTATTCAACAAAGTGTATGCATTTTAAAGTATGGTCTTGTATATGACAAATGAATATAATTTTTGCCAATTAAAATAACTGAATGAACTAATGTAAAAAGAAAGTGTAAACATAAGTTTTTAGAGCTCAAATTGTGAAGATATTACAGTATTTTGTCAATGCTGGGAGAGGTTGTATTCCTATTGTAGCACCAATTATATTTCATTTCCTCAGTTCAGTACATTCACCTACATATCAGTCTTGTAGCTTATCCTAGGAAATCATGTTCAGAGATGGCAGCCACTACATCGTCATCAGTCATGGAGAAATACATGATGTGGTTGGTCTACATCAGGACACATAGCTCATGAAACACTATCTCTGGCAACACATTGCCTCAGTTGAGCTTATAACTTCCTTGACTAGACTGAGTATGATGATCTAAATAGAAACATTTAAAATTTTTAAGTGTTTGCCATGACTATACTTCCCCAGATTACTGATGCTTTTCAGATATTTTTTTATTCATGTCTGAAATAAGTCAGACTTGACAAATACTATCACACAGACTCCATCACTTCTGCTACTGCAATACACCAGGAATGGTTTTTAGTGTCAAATCAGCAATGAATGATTATCTATGAGGGGACTTTCTGATTGGATGCCTTACGAATGAAAACATGAAGTTATTTGAACTCTGACACTGGGGAAAATCTATCATAATTGCATCTATTTGGAAAAGATTACTTCATTATTTTGACATGGAGTAATGATAACCAAGAGTAGGCTTATTGGTGTTAAGGTATAAGAGCTAAGCGTTGTGCTCACATTGGAGACATTTCTATAACTTTATATGGAGATGTATGATTCATAAATGCCTTGCTAAAGTTACCATTTGCCAGCCAGGCATGGCTTTTTACTCACTGACAAACGAGTAATTGATAAGAAAGGATAATATAGCATATTGGTTCTCAGAGAATGCATGGAGATGTAGATGCATCACTAGGAAGGTACAATATATATTGTAGATCCAGCTTAATAGACATGGGGGCATTTGAGTTCTCCATAATGCTCAATAATGCAAAAGATGGTGAGCTGGTAGGAAGCTATGTGCAATGTGGAGTAATTGTAGTTTGGGAAGATCTGTACATAGAATGCAGGGCTGCTGTCCACCATGCAGGACTAAAGAGAATACTCTTGACCCTTAGAGCACCATCAGTTTCAATGGAGAGAGGACCCTCTCTCAAAGAACAATATGTTTGCCTGGAACTATCTATGGGTAGATAAATACAATGTTTAGCCCTTCATAATGTACCTCCTAAGCCATCGATGAGCCTCCCACCACATACCCCACTGGATTAACAAGGACAATGAACTGTCATATGTCTTCCAAAGAGGTTGTGTGAGAATATCCTCCAGAGAAGTGTACCTGGAGGATTTGTCTCTGTTGATAGAAGAGAGATGAGAAACAGCCCAGAGGAAGAGAATTTAAAAACAAGATGTGGGATGGGCCTGTGGTTGCTGTGCCAGCAAACTTGAGTCCTCAGCTAGACCTTAATTTTCTCTCCTTCCTTTCTAGACCCAGTGAATGGATAGCTTGTGCTGAGTTTCATTGAAAGTGCCCATGAGAGGCTGACCTGTGACAAACTGGCTGATGCTTTGCATAAGAGTCATAATTGTCCCTCTAGAACTTCTGTTCCTTTTTCACTCTTGTGAATAGCTGCTGCCTATGGCAAGCAGGGGGGGACATGCTCTTGAGCTGATCTTTGAGATCCTTGTTCACTATCTCAACTGGCTTTGGAACCAGCTATTATTTGTTAATTCATAACAGAAAACACAGGTTACAAGGAAAAGTCTGGTAATGATGTTTCTACCATGCCTACATCTGGCTCTTGTACCTATATACTGTTGTGTATCCATCTCTCCAAATGCCTGGAAAATCAAACCAGTTATGCCCTTTGCCCAAGGGTTTTTGTTTTTTACATCTAATGAGAAATGCAGCCAATGATGCCAGAATCAAGGACCCCTTAATAAAGGCAAGATGATGCTAAAAACCACAGGTTTTCATGTTCTCATAAGATCCATATGGAAGAAATGAAGTGATTTCCTTGAAAAGAGAATCTACAGAAGCAATAATGGAGGTAGGAAGGGTGGTTGAATGTTCCTTGAGTTTGTATTAGAGAACTGGAATATATCTGAATGAAATCAGGAAAGTCTTTCTGTATTCAGAACTTGAAGCTATCTACAGAGTTATGAGTCCTAATGAGATGCTATGTGCCCAACATGTCTTTAAGATTGTATGTATGCTAAAAATGAGGTGAAACTCCAAGGAGCAACCTATTTTCCAAAGCAAGGGTTCACCCTGAAATGTTCAGAGCGTGAAGGTTTGTTCCTAGTCAGAAGCTGAAATAAAATACCTTTGAACTTGGACTCAGATCTGGGTTAGACCAGTAACCCTGTGACTCAGGCCTATTTGATTCCTCTATTTCTCTCTGAATAGTTTCCTTGGCTATTAGTGAGTAGAATGAGCTGGATTTCATTCATTCATATGGTATGCACAATTGCTGTCAGTCACTGAGCTGTAAACCTGGAAGCATAAACACTGTACAATCCCTGTCTCTGAGAAGCTGTCAACTGAGTGCAGGAGACAGATGTCACTGACAGTTATAAAAGCCATACAGAATCACCGTAATAAATGCACAAAGTACCACTAAAACACAGAAAGGATAGACTACAGTAGGCAGAGAATTAATTTGCAACATAGCAAGTGATATTTAAGTCATATCTCAAAGCCCCGCACAGCAGGCCGTATAAAGCTGTGCATAAAAGCATAGAAGCATAGAAATAGCTGGTTTGTTGTGGAGTAAAATTGTTTGGTCATGACTATAGCATAGCATGTCCCAAGGCTTTGTAAGAACTGTAGAAGCTGAGATAGTTTGGTTTGAGTTGAGCAGTAAAAGACTTCCTATAACCTCCTATAACCTGCTGTTACTCTATAGGCTGTGAGTTCACACTGAAATTGTAAGCAAGACGTTTGGATTGCATGAAATTTGCTTTTAATAGAGCAATCTGGTAGTAGACAGTTTGAAAAGCAGAAGTGAGGCTCAAATATACTATAATGCAGGAAAGAAATGATAGGGTAATAGATTTTAAAATAGGAATAGAGAATAGATATATTTGAAATAGAATTAAGGTATAATTTAATCAGGATTTGAAACTGATATCTGTTTGGTTAGGAAGAAGAACATCTTCCTTAAAAATATTATCTCTTAGACAATATGGTAACTTTAGTAAATAAAGATGATGATGATGATAATAATATATTATAAATATACCTCCAAATTTGCTAAGGAAGTAGATCTTAATGTTCTTACCACAAAGAAGTACAAAGATGTACTAATACATCAATTTTCTGTCAGTCCAAAATGTGTGTATATTTGACACCATTAATATGCATATTTTTGTTAGTTAAAATAATATAATGAAAAGCCACTGGTGGAGAGAAACAGAGATGCCACTGTGATAGGGAAGACCTTTAGCTTGAGATTACCAGTGGATGTTAGTGGGCCCACAGAGATCACATGGAAGATCAGAAGGCTCAGAGGGAGACCCATGGATCCACTGTGAATGTGAGAGTACAGCAAGCAGACCTCAGCTTTGTAAGCTATTACACTTTGATGGAAGGCCTGTATCCAGAGTTCAGAGGAGACATAAGTGCTTAGGATTTCTTAAGGGAACAGAGGTTATGAAACCCTTAGGGTAAAGAAATTTAAGTGAAGAAGGCTCCTGAGAGGAAAGACAGGAGAACCAAACTAAAATACTGGGATATATAGATTTTGGGTCTGCAATTTACTAACCAGAGCTTTGAATTCAAGCTCAAGATAAAAACAAAATGGGAACATTAGAATCAATATATCCTGACCTTAAATCAGTCAGAGAAGAGAGCAAAACTGGAGGAAAGTCTCAATTGAAATGTTCCTACTTTCACCAAGTTGTAATTTGAGCTAGTTTGAACAGTCTTATCTGTTGTAGATAAGACTATAGGTTATTATTAACATCATCTGACTGAAGCCAATGCTATTGACATGAATACCTTTATTATTATTCTTTTGTTTGTTTGTTTGTTTGTTTGTTTTTCAAGACAGGGCTTCTCTGTATAGCCCTGGCTGTCCTGGAACTCACTTTGTAGACCAGGCTGTCCTCAAACTCAGAAATCAGCCTGCCTCTGCCTCTCAAGTGCTGGGATTAAAGGTGTGTGCCACCATGCCTGGCATCTTTACTATTATTATTATTAATGATACTACTGACTATGATGATAGCTATCATTTACCACTGATGTCTGTGTCTCTCTGCCTCTATGACCAGCTCTCTTCCATAGCCTTTGATGAAGTCAGGCTGAAAGCTCCCATGAGAAAGACATCCTCCTCATTCCTAACACTTTCTTTTCTGGTCAAACAACTGCTCAAATGTAAACTGCATTGAATTGAATTGCATTGAATTCTTTCTCCCTTATTGCTTTGGAAGTAGCCTCTCTTTCTTGTCTGCCTCACGAGAATTGGGACTATCCTACCACTCACTTATTTTCTCAAATCTTTCTCTGATTTATCACTTTGTCTGCCACTCAATTAGACAGCATTGTTTGGGATTAAAGGTATATACTAAAGGCAAGACTGTATTCCAGCTAGAGGGATTAAAGGTATGTATTCCAACCAGAAGAATTAAAGGTGTATGGCATGGCTACATTCCAGCTGGATCATATCTATGGATGTAAATCCCTTGCCAAAGCAGCCATATTCCTGGATTAGAATTTCTCTATAATTGGCTATGAGGGATACAGCAAGAGTGGAGTCAGTAGAGAGGTGATCCCAGAACAGCTGGGTCATTTATCCACAAGTCATCACAGATGAAGTTAGTGACTCAATGACACCATTCTCGGAATGCCCTACTAGCACATATTTTCTAAATCATGCAAAAAAAGCTCAGCATATGAAGTCCTTTACAACTCAATTATTTTGCTTGAGACCATCAAATTGTATCCTAATCTCTTCTTTGATCATCAATGTATCACTATATCTTTAACAGAGAAGATTGCTGATCTAACTACAGCCTAAATATAGTCATATCTGATTACAGTTCTGGGTAGGTATGCTTGAGAACATGAGTGCAGAGGACACAGAAGTCAGAAAAGGATGTCAGAGCCTTCAGATGGAGATTGTTGTGAGCTACCTAACATGAATGATGGGAACTGAATTTAAATCTATTGAAAGAGCAATATATGTCCTTAACTATTCAGTCATTTCTCTGGCCCCTTAATTTGTTATTTGGGCTGCTTCTTTGAACTTATCTCTCAAGTTCAAGATAAGGTTCTTATAAATTGTAAGAGCAACCAAAGAATCCCGGCCTGGCTTTCAGAAAGATGATAACAAGGTACGTATTCATAGAGCAGCCAGGATATAAAATGGTGTACCTCCATGGAAAGAGGAAAAATGACATTGTGTGCTTTTTACCTAATCTCTACCCATTCCCCAATTAGGTTTTGAGATATCCCTCCATACTGAGAACTATTTCTGGATGCTTAATCTGCTTTGACTTTGGATTTCTTATCTCAGCAGACAAATGACATTGAGCAATTTCTCCAATGCACTAGTAGGGAACTCAATGTGAAACAGGCTGAAGTGCCAACAAGCCAGAGGACAATGTTAGGAAGCGACATGAAAAAGTAACCCTAGGGCTAGAGAGATGGCTTAGTGGTTAAGAGCCCTGACTGCTCTTCCAGAGGTCCCAAATTCTAATCCCAGCAACCACATGGTGGCTCACAACTATCTGTAATGAATTCTGATGCCCTCCTTTGGTGTGTCTGAATACAGCTATATATAGAATAAGAATATGTATATGTATATGTATATGTATATGTATATGTATATGTATATGTATATGTATATATTCTTTAAAAAGAAAGAAAGGAAAAGTACCCTAGAACCAGTGGCACAGAGAAAGCAGCTCTTAGTCTGGAAGAATGTTAGTAACTAAGATTTACCTAAATCTGGTTATAGGAAGCAGAATATTAGATAGAGCTTCCCCACAGCAACAAGGAAGAAGTTGGTACTTGTAAGTGAAAGGTAAAACATAGGCCATGACATTCTGATTTACTGAAGTTACAATGTACTGGTCATGAGGTTCAGTCATGTATTCAGTAAGCATTGTAGGCTATCCACAGTATTATAAGGAGTCTGTGTGTTCACAGACTAAGAGAGCAGTACAAGGTCAAATAAGGCAAGATCAGCCTGGAAGTGCAGGCTCAGTGGCAACTGCTGTGGCAAAGAGAATGGATACAGCAATCGTGGGGATGATCTGAAACATGACAAGGTGAAGTAGATAGTACATTATTAGGATATAGGATATGTTTGTGGCAAAACAGTGCAAATGAATATTGTTCCCAGAAAGCATCACAGTGGTTCTTTCTTTTGAGAGGCATCCAATAAGACAGACTATGAGAGACTGATTCAGAGAGAGAGACTAGGAAATATCAAGCACACAGCTTGTATGTTTAACTTCTCCTTAGGCCCTTCTGACAGGAGATGTACCTGTGAAAAATAGTTCTGTGTCTCCTTTGGCCAGATGAACTATTGTATCACACAGCTGTTCTACTTCACCAAAGCCAAAGTTAAAATACAGAAAGAAGTTGGAAGTTGTAATCGTTTGAAATTCAACCCAGCCTCACCAGACAGAGAAGACTAGACTTAAAACACATCTCATCTCAGTTTGTTCTGGATTAACCTTGAACTTTTACTGTCTTGTATAAGAAAAAGAATACAACAAAAGGAAACTGGAATATAAAAAAAGGTACACAAGGTGTTTTTGATAGTGATGTGAAGGTAGATCAAACATCTAACCTTCTGTCATCCCCCTTTCCTGCCTTTCATTTTCTAATTTAAATATCTTATTATCATAGACATTAATTTTTATAGACTCTTCAAAACATCTTTTGGTGTTTTAGTTTTCCATTACTGTAGTAGAATACCTGAGACAAAGGTATTCCTGGAGTTTTTAGGATCAAAGCCCTAACCTGGGCTTGGCCACCCTTTCTCAATAGACCAATTATACAGAGAAATAGTTGTCCAAAACAGAAAAAGACTTACTCAATGTGGCCATATTTGGAAGAGGCCGGAAGAAAGAGGTCCACTGACATTCATGATCCATCTTTGGGAACCCAACATCATGAACTCAAGATTTCTTTTTTTTTTTTAATTTTTTAAGATTTATTTGTGTGTGTGTGTGTTGGAGAGAGAGAGAGAGAGAGAGAGAGAGAGAGAGAGAGAGAGAGAGAGAGAGAGAGAGAGAGAGAGAGAGAACTTAATGTATATACTACCCATGGGGACCAATAGATTCCCTAAGCTGGTGTTACATTACAGGCAGTTGTTAGCCACCCAATGTGGGTGCTAAGAACCAAAATCAGGTTCTCTGGAAGAGTAGTAAATGTTCTTATCTACTGAGCCATCCCTCTAGCCCAGAAGTTTGTGTTTAAATAGAGAACAGCAAATAAATACAACTCAGCAGTCATCTATCATCATGGTGTGGTCTTACATATCATCAAATTTCTGAGCCCCAGTCTCTACTGCCTAGTGGTCTGACAAGTTGTCAGAACTGGGTGCAATCTTTTCCTTAGAGCCAAGTGTCCTCACAGACTAGAGAAAGCCATTTGGAAATGTTTATTTGGAAACTTTTGGGGGTTTTGTTGTTGCTGCTGCTGTTGTTAGG